>NC_081845.1:91648036-91832810 GCF_963259705.1 Myotis daubentonii | reverse complement strand
GTGCTAATCTTTAGGGCAGGAAATCCCAACATCACCCGCCTAGATCAGGAAGTTATGAGGGTGCAGCAGCCCTCCTCTGTACCCTGCCACCTCCCCCCGCCCCCAATCCTCCACAGGGATTGCTGTCAGTGCCCAGCACGAGTGGGGCTGCCCCGCCTCACCCCAGCGTTCTCTAAGGCTGAGTGCACGTGCACTTGCTCATTTCTGCCTGGGAGATGCTCAGCAGTGGTACCTGGGGGACCTTCAGCTGATTTAAGCAAAGACCCCCGTCCTGGGGGGTGGGGGCGGGGTGCAGAATCCACAGGCAGAGCCAGAACTCACAGCAAAAACCGGCCAGTTTGCCGAGGCTCCTGGGCAGACGAGGCTGAGACATAGCGAGGGGAGCTGCTGGGCTCCGCCCACGGTGGTGCACGAAGACTGTTTTGACTCCCAGCAGCCAGGAGGCCCGTACTCAGAGACGGCAGGCCCCTGTTTCCTTGTCATTTGGACAAGTCCCACTTCCCAGGTGGCTTCTCCTGTTTCTTTCCTTGGAGTTTGCTTGTTGCAATGAAATGAATTCCTTTGGATAGACCCCTTGTTAAAAAGCAAGAGCCCCTGGGAACAGCCCACAGGAAGCATTGACGAGGGTATATCCAAAGGGGTGGTTTTCACAGGGAGCGAGGCCTGGTGAGACGGTGGCTGGCAGGGGAGAGTCGTCTGCTCAGGACAAGCCCACCACCCCACCCTACCCTGGCCCCCTGCTCAGAGTTTTGTCCTTAAGCTGCATGTCATCAGGGGCTTGGATCTTACTGGCTGCAGGGCTGCTCCTCTCCCCACCTGCAGAGGCTGGTCAGAGAGGCACCAGCCAGGGGCCGCTCCGTCCACGCTAAACTGCTGGTTTTGCCCTCCTTCAGGTGGTCTGGGCCATGACAGACAGGATTGGCTGTGGCTCCCACTTCTGTGAGAAGCTCCAGGGCGTTGAGGAGACCAATGTCCATTTACTGGTTTGCAACTATGAGCCCCCGTGAGTCCCAGGGAGCCGTTCGGGTGGGCAGGGCCAAGCGGAAGGCTGGGTTGGACGCAGTCTAAGGAGGTGGGTGGGGGTATCTGGAGCCCAGGCCCCATCTGCCCCTGGGGGAGCTGTGAGGGCACCTGTAAGTCTGCTCTCATTGATCCAGCCAATGGGTTGGGGCACTTCCGGTCTAGGTGTGTGTTTAAGGGCTAGGGTCAGGGGTTGCGAGGGACCCCCAACCCCCAGCATCCTCCTCCCTCCTGCAGGGGGAACGTGAGGGGGAGGAGACCCTACGAGGAGGGGACTCCGTGTTCCCAATGTTTCCCGGGGTACCGCTGCGAGAATTCCCTCTGTGGTGAGTCCGGGACAGGGTGGGGAGGGAGAGGAGGGAGAGGGAAGGTGGAGCCCCTGAGCAGTGCCTGGACTGGGGAGGGGCCCAGCAGGATGCGACCTTCAGGGGCCCTCGCAGGCCCACCCCATCCAGGTTCCCAAGCCCGTTTTGCCCTCCTTGCACAGCCATTTTGACGCCCTCTCATTCCAAGTGAACGGGATTTCAACCCTTGCAGCAGAGGGTAACGCCCCATAAGGAAGGGGAGGGGGGCAGATGGGAAAAGCTAGGTGGGTGGGCTGATCAGTGGGCGTGTTAGGAGCTGGGATCCAGCTGAAAACTGGAAAGGCGAGTGCAGAGAGAGGAAGACTTGGACAAGGAGGTGGTGGAAGAGCAACTGTGAAGTAGAATTTATTATCAAAGGGATACGGGTCCTGCTTGGAGCACTAATGCCAGGCCTTGTCTCTCTTAGCAGAACCCATGAGCTTCCCAGAGGAGGATCAGGAGGTGCCTCACCTGGAAGATGTAGAGGCCCCACCTTCCCTGGCAACTGAAACCTCAGGCTCGAGGAAAGGGGGGATCTCCTCTTCCCTAGCAACAGAAACTCCATCCTTCTTGGTAACAGAGGTCTCAGGCTCCCTGGCAACCACGGCTCTACCTACTGTAGAGACCAAGGCCCCATCTTCCTTAGCAACAGAAGGCCCATCCTCCATGACAACTGAGGCTCCACCATCCTTCCCAACTGAGTTCCCTTCGTTTTTGGAAACTCACAGCCCGCTCTCCTTGGGTGAGGGAACAGCTACCTCCCCCAAAGCGACCCATGATCCCACCTCAAAAGGGGTAGACCAAGAGGCCAGCAAGACAAGCACGCCCTCCAAGAGCCCAGAGAATTCTCTGCACCTCCAGGTGTCCCCGACAGGGACACAAGGGCTGCCACCCCACTCCCAGGAGGAGGGCAAGGCTGAGGCCAAGTTGCCTTCGTCCAGCGAGGTCTTGGCCTCAGCTTTTCCAGCCCAGGAGGAGCCAGATGAGCGGCAGGCCACGCGGGAACACAGCGGGCACATCTTCTCCAAGTCCCTGCCCAACTTTCCCAATACATCTGCCACCGCTAATGCCCTGGGCGGGCGAACCCTGGCCCTGCGGTCGTCCTTGCCAGGTAAGGCCTGTAGTGTCCATCCTACCTTCCTTCCGGAGTCCAGATTTTCACCAGGAGGGACATGTCCCCTCCGAATAGGAGCTGCCTCCTGGCTGCTGGGCCCCACCTGCATGCGTGGTGGGTGGGTAGGAGGTCAGGCAGAGCGGCCTCCAGGCCAAGGCAAACCTTTTCCCTTCCTCTAGGTGCAGAGGACCCTGAAGGGCCTGAAGTCCATTCAGGGCTGAGCTCGGGCCCTGGTCACACCTGGGGCCCTCTGCTGGCTCTGTTGCTACTGCCTCCCCTGGTGTTGGCTGGAATCTTCTGAGAAGTCACTACTCCAAGGCGAGGCCTGGTGAGGGGACCTGGCCTCATGCCTACTCTGGATCCTCCTTCTCCAAGTAAGAGGCCACATCTTCCCAGGCAGGTCCTGCTCTGTGGCCCAGCAGCCACCTCCAACCCAGCTTCTGGCACTGTCCCAGGAGTGCCCCTGCCCCGGGGTGGCCCGCCCCTCAGCTATGCAGACTGAGCAGTGTTCCCGTGGCCGGGGCCATGAACTTCTAGGGACAGAAGATCTCGGGGCTCTCCAGGAACCCCTTGGCCCCTCCCAGACCCCTGGCCTCTTCCTGGAGACATCTGAGTCCCAGGCTATTCCCAGGTGTGCCTCCTGCCTTCCCAGGCTGAGGAGGCCAGCTGCCCTTCTGCCATCTCCCCCACCCTGTCCCCAACCCCCCAGATAGAATGCTTCTTGGCTGATGGCCCTCTGGAAGGGAAGGCTGCAGGGCATGCGCCTCACCCAGACATCTTGCCTGGCTGTCAGCGAGCTCAGGTTGCCGCCCGATGACTGCATATCTGACCTGGACCCCTCTGATGTCAGTCCAGGGGTGAGGGGGGATTCTGGGGAGATCCCCGCCTGCCTGGTCTGGGTTGACTGCCTCTTCCAGGAAGGCGTTCTCCCAGAGAGCCTTCCTCTCCCTACTTGCTGTGTAGCTGGCGGGGGTGGGGTGGGTGTGAGGGGCAGGTGGACGAGCCCCACCTGGTGGGGTGTTATGGGTGGGGCAGGCAGAGACCAGGAGAGGGAAGCAGCCCCTGACTCCTAATAAAAGCCTGTGTAAGAGTATCGTCTCCATGCTTGCGAGGGCAGGTGTCCCTGAGGAGGCTCAACACCTCCCCTACCAACCTGTGGCACCTATTCTTTCACACCCCTCTACCCCCAAATATTCCGTTTTGTCCTTTGGGGCACCCTGCCTTTCTTTCATATCGGCACCCCCTCAAATCCTCATGTTGCTGGCAGGAGGGTAAGGGGCCAAGGGCACTGGGCTGACTCTCCAGCTCCAGGACTCACCAGTGGGGCCAAGTGGGGCTCTGTGCCCGGGGTCAAGGAGTGCCATGCAACCTCTTCTCGGGGGGCTGCTACCAGCCCCTCTGGGACACAAGGTCAGAAAGGGAGCTCATGCCAAGCCCTGGTGGTTGGAGGAGTCCTGGGAAAGGCCAAGCCCAGACACTGCCCGGGGAGCACAACAAGATTGTGCAGAAGTGCAGTGAGGCAGGAAAGCAGTGCTAGGCGGGCAAGTGTGTGTGCAGGGCCAGCAACAGTGGGCGGCTGAGGGCGACTGGATGCCAAGCTGGTGTCGGTGAGGGGCAGAGCGACTGTCTCCGGGCCAAAGCCAGTGTCCGCAGTTAAACAGGAAGCATGCAAGTCAGGCCACAAATGCCTGCCTTTCACATATGTATAAAAATATGCTAGAGTGTATCTCTATTAAGATATAACTCACATAACATAAAATTCACTCATTTCAATTGTACCACTCAATGGTTTTAAGTGCATTCACAGGGTTGTGCAGCCATCACCAAGGTCAACTTTAGAATATATTTATCACCCTACAAGAAACCCCACACCCGTTGGCAATCACGTCCACTTTCCCGCCAAGCCCCCTTCCCCCAGCCCTAATGCACCACTAATCTATTGTCTCTATGGACTTGCCTATTCTGGACATTTTGTATAAATAGAATCATATACTACGTGGCCTTTTGATCTGGCCTTTTCACGTAACATAATGTTTTCAGGATTCCTCCATGTGTAGAATAGAGCAGTACAGTACGTCATCCTTTTTTATTACCATCTTATTTACCCACCCATCAGGTAGTGGACGCTTCAGTTGTTTCCAATGGGGGGCTATTATAATCATACTGCTATAAACATTCCTGTACATTTTTCATTTCTCTTGGATATATACCTAAAAGTGGTATCATATGTTAACTCTGGATCATATGGTAACTCTTATGTTTAACTCCCCCCCCCTCGCCCCCGCCAAGTTTTATTGAGAAACTAGAGGCCCAGTGCACGAATTCGTGCATGGGTGGTGGGGTCCCTCTTGGTGGCCTGTAGGGATCAGGCTAAACCCTGCAGTCCAACGCTGCCTGCAGCTCCTACCTGCCGCTCCCACTCATCCTGGCCCCACTGTGCCTGCCGCGGGCTCGTGCCCAAGCAGTCCCGATCTGGAGAGGCTCCTGCTGCCATAGCAGCGCTCACCAGCCATGAGCCCTGCATCTGGCGCCCTCCCAAGGGGAGTGGCCTGCGGGATGAGGCTGAAACAGGCCCTACAACATCCCAGGAGGGGTCCTGGATTGTGAGAGGGCACAGGCCAGGCTGAAGGGCCACTGGTGCACGATCAGGCCAGGGAGATCAGGCCAGGGAGGGCTCCAGGGTGTGTCCAGCCCATCTCACTCAGTCCTGATTGACAGGACCCCAGCAGCAAGCTAGCCTACTGGTTGGAGCATCTGCCCCCTGGTGGTCAGCAGCCTTACCATATCATTGGCATATTATGCTTTGATTGATTGTTCTGTTATTCTGCAGTTTGGTCTATTTGCATATTACCCTTCTATTATATAGGATAACTGACATACATCTTTGTATAAATTTACACCTTGGTGGTCCAATTTTATTTTTGGAATTCAAACAGTCTGGACCAAATTAATTGACCGGATTGAATGTTGAACCGGTTTGCGGTGTCGACCTCAGCCTCGACGTTGGACCAAAAAGGGTTAAAGCATACTGCACGATGGTTTGATTTACATATATTGTGAAGTAATCACCACAATAGGTTTAGCTAACATCCCTCTTATAATAGGAAGAAAAAAATTTTCTTCTTGTGAGAATTCTTACAGTTCACTCTCTTAATAATTTTCCTATATGCCTATCTACAGCGGTGTTAGCTACAGTCATCATCGTGTACATTACATCTCTGGCACTTACCTCAAAACTGGGAGTTTGCACCTTTTGACCACCTTCCTCCAATTTCCCCTCCCCCAACCCTCTGCCTGGTCACTACAAGCCTCATCTTTTCCTGTTTGGGTTTTCTAAAGATTCCACATATAAGTAAGATCATACAGTATTTGTCTTTCCCGGACTTATTTCACTTAGCCTTTAAGGTCCATCTATGTTGCCAATGGTAGGATTTCCTCATGTTTATGGCTGAATAATATTCCATTGTATAAATATACCACATCTCCCTTATCCTTCATCCATGGGTGTACACTCAGGTTGTTTCCATGTGTTGGCTATCTCTATATATAAAAGCCTAGGTGACCGTTTGACCATTCGCTATGACATGCACTGATCACCAGGGGGCAGATGCTCAACACAAAGGCATGGAAACATGGAACAGACTGATGGACTCTCAGAGGGAAGTGGGGAGGGCAGGAAGTGATTAACCAAATATCTTATATGCATACTAGAGACCCCATGCATGGATTTGTGCATCGGTGGGGTCCCTTGGCCTGGCCTGCAGGGACTGGGCCTCTAGTTGTGAAACAATGCTGCTATGTACATGGGGGTGCAAATATCTTTTCAAGTTAGTGTTTTCATTTCCTTTGGATATATTCCCAGAAGTGGAATTGCTGGATCACATGGCAGTTCTATGTTTAGTATTTTGAGGATATGTTGTTGTTTTTTGTTTTTAATATGGTTTATTGATTTGTACAGAGAGGAAGGGAGAGGGATAGAGAGTTAGAAACATCAATGAGAGAGAAACATCGATCAGCTGCCTCCTACACAACCCCTACTGGGGATGTGCCCGCAATGAAGGCACATGCCCTTGACCGGAATCGAACCTGGGACCCTTCAGTGTGCAGGCCGATGCTCTATCCACTGAGCCAAACTGGTTAAGGCAAAGATATGTTTTTTATTATTATTAATTTTTAGTCCTAACTCGAGGATATTTTTTCCATTGATTTTTAGGAAGAGTGGAAGGGAAAAGGGGGAACATTGACATGAGAGACACATTGATTGGTTGCCTCCTACACAACCCCGACCAGGGGTGGGGAGCAAACTGCAATCTAGGATGTGCCCATGACCAGGAAGCGAACCGGAGACCCTTCGGTTCTAGGGCCAACATTCTAACCACTGAACCAAACCAGCCAGGGTGAGGATATGTTTAACTTTTTGAGGAACTGCCAGACTATTTTCCAAAGGAGCTGCACAATTTTACATTTGTACCAGCAATGTATTAGAGTTTTAATTTCTCCACATCTTATCCAACACTTGTTAATATCTGTCTCTTTTATCACAGCATCCTAATGAGTGTGCAGCAGTACCACACTGTGGTTTTGGGTTTCATTTCCTCGATGACTAATGATGCTGAGCGTCTTTCCATGTGCTTATTGGAAAGTCTATTCAATCGTTTGTCAATTTTTAAAAATTGGGATAGGTATTCTTTCCATTATTGAGTTGTAGGAATTCCCTCCAGGTTCTAGACACATGGCCTATCTGATCCCCAGCCCTCCCCCCTCCCTGGCAATGTCCCAGTCCTGCTTCTTCCGGATAATGGATGTTTTCTTCCGGTCTCCGCGGACCCTGCTCTGGCTGAATCTATTCCTGCTCATCCCTGCCCACCGCCCACCTGTGCGCATGAGCATGAACATGCTGCTAACCACGAGCTTACTCCCTGGTGATTAAAAGGAACATGATGCTGCAAGCGGAGCCATCAAGTTACAAGGTGGAGACTGCTGCTTTTTGCCGGCGACCAGCAGGGATGGTCTTCTCTTTTCCCAGCACAGCCAGGGGCTCACAGTCAGGGGCACACAGTCAGGGGCACACGGCCAGGGACACACAGCCAGGTGCACACAGTCAGGTGCACACAGTCAGGTACACACGGCCAGGGGCACACAGTCAGGGGCACACAGTCAGGGGCACACAGCCAGGGGCACACAGTCAGGTACACACAGCCAGGAGCACACAGCCAGGTGCACACAGTCAAGTGCACACAGTCAGGTGCACACAGCCAGGGACACACAGTCAGGTACACACAGTCAGGTGCACACAGTCTGGTACACATAGGTGCACACAGCCAGGTGCACACAGTGAGGTACACATAGGTGCACACAGTCAGGTGCACACAGTCAGGTACACATAGGTGCACATAGGTACACATAGGGGCACACAGCCAGGTGCACACAGTCAGGTACACATAGTCAGGTGCACATAGTCAGGTGCACATAGTCAGGTACACATAGTCAGGGGCACACAGCCAGGTGCACACAGTCAGGTGCACACAGTCAGGTGCACACAGTCAGGTACACATAGTCAGGTGCACATAGTCAGGTACACATAGTCAGGGGCACACAGCCAGGTGCACACAGTCAGGTACACATAGTCAGGTGCACATAGGTACACACAGTCAGGTGCACACAGTCAGGTACACATAGGGTGCACACAGTCAGGTGCACAGTCAGGTGCACACAGTCAGTACACATAGGTGCACACAGTCAGGTGCACAGTCAGGTACACATAGGTGTACACAGGGGCACACAGTTAGGTACACATAGAGGCACACAGGTACACATAGGTGCACACAGCCTGGTGCACACAGCCAGGGGCACACAGTCAGGTACACATAGTCAGGGGCACACAGTCATGTGCACAGTCAGGCGCACACAGTCAGGTACACATAGGTGCACACAGCCAGGTGCACACAGGTACACATAGGTGCACATAGGTGCACACAGTCAGGTGCACATAGTCAGGTGCACACAGTCAGGTACACATAGTCAGGTGCACACAGTCAGGTACACATAGGGGCACACAGTCAGGTACACATAGGGTGCACACAGGTGCACACAGTCAGTACACATAGGTGCACACAGTCAGGTGCACACAGTCAGTACACACAGGTGCACACGGTCAGGTGCACACAGCCAGGTGCACACAGCCAGGTGCACACAGTCAGGTGCACACAGTCAGGTACACATCGGTGCACACAGCCAGGGGCACACAGGTGCACACAGGTACACATAGGGGCACACAGTCAGGTGCACACAGGTACACATAGTCAGGGTCACACAGGTGTACACAGCCAGGGGCACACAGTCAGGTGCACACAGTCAGGTACACATAGTCAGGTGCACACAGCCAGGGGCACACAGTCAGTGCACACAGGTACACATAGTCAGGGTCACACAGCCAGGTGCACACAGCCAGGTGCACACAGCCAGGGGCACACAGTCAGGTACACATAGTCAGGTGCACACAGCCAGGTGCACACAGTCAGGGGCACACAGCCAGGTGAACATAGCCAGGTACACACAGTCAGGTACACAGGTGCACACAGTCAGGTGCATACAGTCAGGTACACATAGGTGCACACAGCCAAGTGCACACAGTCAGGTACACATAGGTGCACATAGCCAGGGTACAAAGCGGCACAGGCCTTGGGGAACTAGTGGGAGGACTCCCCTGGGACGCAGCCTGGCCACTCTGGCTCTCCCACCCCCTCAGCAGACAGCTGTCTGGGGAGGACAGTGCCTTTGCAGGGAGGAAGTGAACCCCCGCCCCCCACCCCCGCCACAGGCAGGCTCATTAGGGGACATCATAACCCAGAACCACAGCCCTGCTCCCTGGAAGATCAAAGAGGCTGCAGGACAGCATCCCGGCCTGGAGACTGGAGCAGCGAGGTCCATGGGGCCAGTGCTGGGCCAGCAGCCAGCCCCCATCCTGACCACAGGTGCCTCCTGCAGGCCTGCTGCACCCACCCAGTCCCAGCCGAGGACCTGCCCTTCCATCGCAGTGAAAGCAGTAGCCTCTGGTACTGATGTTTCCAAGTCACGGCTCCACTGTTAGATTCATTCACTCCTTCCTGTCCTCCTGCACCACGCCCCCGCCCCCACCCCTCCTCCCGTTTGTCAATCTGGGAGCAGAGCCTTTGTGACAGTGCCAGGCCTGGAGACACACAGTGAGAGGGGACAGGACTCCACCCCTGGAGCCTTATTCTAATAGAAGAGACAGCTGGTAAGCCAGTGATTATGGAAATATTAGTAAATATCATTGTGGTTATGGGGATGTTGCAAGAGAAAAGTACACATGCCTTCCCTAATCTGGGGTTATGGCTCCAAGTTACGATGTATCAGGAGTTGTCATTCATCCACTCTTTCATCACCCACTACTTACTGAGCACCCACAAGTTCGCACACCCTGTCGCAGGGAGGGAAGAAACCTCACGGGAGACAGACAGTGACCCCTTCAGACAGTGGAGGGTTTCAGTGGCACCGGACTCCAGGCAATTGCTGCATCTCAGACACTTTATAGACTTTATTCCTTATAACAATTCTGGGAGTCATTGCTATTCTGCACCCCCGGGTGAGGAAACGTCTCCAAGGGGCTCAGAATGAGTGTTTGAATGTTGGTGCTGTCCAGCCTGCATGGGATACAGAAAATACACATCCCAGCAGGTCAGGAGGGAAACTGTGAGCATGCTGGTCGTCGCCCCTCCCGGTGACCGTGTCAGCCGCGGCAGAGCTGGCGACTCCTTGGCGACGGGATGCAGAAGGCCCGGCTGGTCTGCAAGGGCCGCCCTGGCACATTTCCAGGCTCAGCAGGCCGCGTCTTCCTGGATAGCGACAATTTCTGGGGCCTTCAGGGGAAATCACTTTAAATGTAATGATTTATTTTTACAGATGTCTATTGACTTTTCTCCGAGTTCCATTGGCATTTCCAATACGAAGCCAACAGAATAGGCCAGTTACACCAATTCCAAGCAACGAGGACGTACTGACCGCTTTCTGCTCCCAGAGCATGGCGCTCCAGTCTGTCCGGGCTCACCCCTGGGGACACCCCTGGCTTGGCAGGTGGACATGCGTCCCTCTCTTCTCCTGCCTGCAAGCCTTGCCTTTCAGAGTCTCCTCTCAGCGGGAGGAGAAGCCACAGATGCAGGACTCCACTCACAGGTGTCTGCGGCGCTGCTCACGGCCAAGGGGGGCGGGGGGGGGGCTGGCAGGGAGGGGGAAGCAGGACAGAGGAAGCCCCTGAGTCAGGTGAGGTCTTTGTCTCTCCTTTGAGCATAAATCACCCAGGACACTGACAATGTCCGTTCTCTGTTAGGACGTGGGAGGTACGTGGAGTGAGGCTGCAGGGCCTCATCTGTAAACCGGGGGCAGGGCGGGGACATTGCCCTGTGCACCAGGGACTTGGGTCTGTCATGGCTCACCCCCCAGGGCCCACCTGTTTGGATCTGTGAGCCGGTGGCGAGGATTCCCGCCCTCTCCTGCCGTCTGGAAGGCTGGGCGGCCACACTGAGCAGCCAGCGCGCCACCCTCACCCGCTGGTCACACAGTGGCTTCCCAGTGTCTGTCGTTAGCTATTGTGGCTGAGGGCTCGGCTGGGCCTTCGGAGCCTTTTCTCATGTTCGTGGCGGTTGAAGAGCCGGGGAATAAACCGCTCAGGAGCAACTCAGCCCACGGCCGACACGAGTGGGTGTGGAGATGCCCTGGCGCCCTCCTGCCAGGCGCGCAGAAGTCCAAGGTGCACGCTCTGTACTGGCCCCTCAGGCTCCTGGGAGGATCACGCTCTGGCTCGCGGTCTGTTCACTGCACACTGCACTGCCCCCCCTTCCCTACCCACTTCCCTGTCTCTATCTGAGGCTCCTGGGTCAGCTCCGAAATACCCTACTGTCCTCAACCCCACAAGGCCAGGGGCTGCCAGCTTCACACGCCTTGTGTGCGCTATTGATACTTCGTGGATGGGCAGAGTGTTTAGTGCTATTTACTGAATCAAATTCTTGTCCTGATGACCCAGGTGTTCCTGACCGTGGCTCCTCCTCCCCTCCTGAGCTCACCCTCTGTGTGAGTCAGTCTGGCTCTTGTTCCCAGCCTGGCCTGGCACCTGCCCCCACAATGCCCTGCTGCATTTGCTGACATCAGCTGTTGTGGTGAGGCAGGGGAGCCTGAGACCCTTCCCAGGTGACCCCACCCTCTGCGCACAGGCCAGGAGGTCAGACCTGGGCTGACGTCTTCATAGTAAATGAGTCCTATTCTTTGGCTTCCCTCCCCTTCGCCCTGGGAGGGGCGCCAACAAGAGGCCCAGGGCAGCCTCTCTTAGGACTGCAATCTCTAATGAGCCTCTGCTCTTTGGAAAGAGGAAAATGCTACACAACCGTGAGTTACTAATAAAAACAGTTAATCTTGTTGGGGTTGCCCTTGTGGCCTTCAGGGCCCCTCTCCTCCCCTTGATGGAGACAGAGAAGAGACAACAGTTCTAGAAGGAAGTAGACCAGAACACTAGTCCCGCCTGCTGCTAACTCACCCAGTGACCTTGGACAAAACACATCTTTTGGGGGAGCCTCTGTATTTTCATGGTTAAAATGAGGGTTGTAAATCCCCCTATTTCTGACTCTCAGGTAGACCTCACCAAGTACAGACAGGGGCCAGGCATTTCATATCTATTACATGCCTGAGGATTTTCACCCATGGGCTAGTTTATTCTGTACGTGACCCAGTTATGTAAGGACTAGAGGCCCGGTGCACTCATCCCGGCCTGCACCCTCTCACAGTCCAGGAGCCCTCAGGGGATGTCCACCTGCCAGCTTAGGCCCGCTCCCCAGGGGATCAGTCCTAAGCTGGCAGTCAGACATTCCTCTGGCAGCCTGGGAGCCCTTGGGGGGTGTCCAACTGTAACTTAGGCCCGCTCCCTGCTGCAGTTGGGCATCCTTAGCAATGACAAGGAGGTGGGAGAGGCTCCTGCTACCGCTGCTGTGCTCGCAGCCTTCAGCTGGGCTTGTGGCTGAGCGGCGCTCCCCTATGCGAGCGCACTGATCACCAGGGACAGCTCCTGTGTTGAGTGTCTGCCCCCTGGTGGTCAGTGTGCATAATAGTGACCGGTCATTCCAGGCCATTCCACTGTTAGGGTCAATTTGCATATCACCCTTTTATTATATAGAATTGCCTCCTGGTGTTTAGAGAGGACACCAAGGTTGGGGGAAGTTATATAACTCCCCTAATGTCTTGATTATCAATGATGGAGCTGGTGTGTGTGTGCCTGAGTGTGTTTATTCATTGCTCACAAACAAGTGTTTGTGGGTGAGTGTTCACATAAATGTGTGTGAGTGCATGTGTGTGCCTGTTGGAGAGTAGATGTGCTTATGTGTGTGCCCATGTGGGTCTGCTTATGTGTCGAGCTGCCATGTGTGTCTGTGTGTACGTGTGCATGTACATGTGTGGCATCTGATCACATCCAGGCTCCTCTGCGATCCCTGGACGGCCCATCCTCTCTCCTCCTGCTGCCCCCCTCCTTCCCTGCTCCCCTCCCTCCTATGTCTCTAGGCAGAACCACCACATTGGTTTTCTTTTGAAATGAAAACAAAGCCTGTTCCTTCCAAACTCCAAGAGCGTCCACCTGCTGAGAATCCATGACAATTAACCAGATCTGCTGGAGGAGAGAGGGCCCTGCCAGGGAGGTGGTCTCCTGCCCTGGTTAAACATTCAGAAGGAGCATTGGAATGTGATAGGAGCACAGTCTTTTACTAAAGGATTTAACGGCCCACAATTCAATTTGAACTGAAAGAATCCCCCCAATGACTCCTTATAAAGTCTTCCCGAGCACCCGGTCAATATCTACGGGCTGGTGAGGATCAGCTTTCGATTAGCTGTCTCTGCCAATGGCCATGGCAAGCCAAGGAGGGAGGAGGGAGTCCTGGGCTCAGTTACATGGGCAGCGCTTCATGAAATGGGCACGCATTGACCGGCTGCAGTGCCGTCCAGGCTGGGCGCAGGAGGGCTCATGCAGGGTCCGAGAGCTCATCAAATTCCCTGGATCCCACTGGGAGGAATGAATCCCGGTCCTCGTTCCGACCAGGCGGTACCTAACAGGGGGCTGGAAGCCACGTTTCTAACCATTTGAAGCCAGAAGATCCCCAGGTGCAAGGTTAGACCGGAGCTCCCAGCTGCTGAGGTTTCAGTGTTCTAACCAGTCGGTTCCCAAAAGAAAGGAGAGAAGTGACCATGACACCACTTATCCTTTGGCCTGATTGGCAGCCTCTGCCATGGAGGATCCTCAAACAAGGATTCCAGAGCAAGAGAAAGGGCCATTTCAGAACCTCGTAATAGAGTCTCTGCATGTGAACCTGAGCCCTGTCCAGGGAGGAGCAGGGGGTCTATGTCCTGTCCAGGGAGGAGCTGGGAGGCTGTGCCCTGTCCAGGGAGGAGCTGGGAGGCTGTGCCCTGTCCAGGGAGGAGCTGGGAGGCTGTGCCCTGTCCTGGGAGGAGCTGGGAGTCTGTGTCCTGTCCTGGGAGGAGCTGGGAGGCTGTGCCCTGTCCAGGGAGGAGCTGGGAGGCTGTGCCCTGTCCAGGGAAGAGCTGGACAAAGATGCCATATCACTTTATATAGTTTATTTTCTGCTATTTTCTATAAACCAGGTGACAGAAAATGAAATTAAGCCATTTATTCTACACAAACCAATACTTTATCAAAGTTCCTGCATTTTACAAGTCATGTTCAAAAAACACACACAAGTTAGCATTTTGTACATAAATGTTTTATTTCTCAAGCATTCCCTTTAAACACAAGGAATGAATTCTAAATCTTCATAAAGATGAATTAAACATGAAATACCTCCAGTATAGTGTGGGTAGTCCCTGTGTTCTTGGTCACTACTGGCATTTACTGTTTAACATCAACAACAAAGACAGGTTATTTAAAATCATGCTACTGGATTTCTAGCTCTTCCTCTATGACCAGTTTTATGCTCCTCTGCAATGTTTAAAAGTGTACATCACCAAGTCGAAGCAAGTATAAGGTGTGAAGTAGCTGTGCATTAAACACAAAATAAACAACAAAATTATAAGATATAGTCAAGTTTATAACGAATATAGGTGTTCTTATCATCATTATAGATTCTTGGGTAATGTGCTATGAGAGGAAATGAATCTAGGCTCTCAGAATCATACACTAAAATCTATCCTATCTAATAAAAGAGTAATATGCAAATTGACCATCACTCAAACACACAAGATGGCCACCACATGTGGTCAAAGATGGCCGGCAGGGGAGGGCAGTTGAGGGCAACCAGCCCTTCAGGGGAGGGCATTTGGGGGTGACCAGGCCAGTAGGGGAGGGCAGTTGGGGGTGACCAGGCCAGCAGGGGAGGGCAGTTGGGGGTGACCAGGCCAGCAGGGGAGGGCAGTTGGGGGTGACAGGGTTGGCAGAGGAGGGCAGTTGTGGCCAACCAGTCCAACAGGAGAGGGCAGTTGGGTGCGACCAGGCCTGCAGGGGAGGGCAGTTGAGGAGGGACTAGCCCTGCAGGGGAGGGCAGTTGGGGGGAACCAGGCCTGCAGGGGAGGGCAATTAGGGGTAATTGGGCCAGCAGGGGAGCAGTTAGGCATCAATCAGGCCAGCAGGGTAGTGGTTAGAGCAGGGGTGGGCAAACTTTTTGACTCGAGGGCCACAATGGGTTCTTAAACTGGACTGGAGGGCCGGAACAAAAGCATGGATGGAGTGTTTGTGTGAACTAATATAAATTCAAAGTAAACATCATTACATAAAAGGGTACGGTCTCTTTTTTTTAGTTTTATTCATTTCAAATGGGCCGGATCCAGCCCGTGGGCCGTAGTTTGCCCACGGCTGGGTTAGGGGGTGATCAGTCTGGCAGGCAGAAGCAGTTAGGGGCAATCAGGCAGGCAGGCAGGCGAGCGGTTGGGAGCCAGCAGTACCAGATTGGAGAGGGTACAGGCTGGGCTGAGGGACACCCCCCCCCCTTCCTGTGCACAAATTCCACACATTGGGCCTCTAGTTAAAAAATAAAAAACTGAATAAATCAAGACCAGCTGTCTTAGAAGAAATTCTGATTTAATATAAACAACTTTGTCAAACTAATAATTTATAATAGCAAAGGTTGTTTCAAATTCTCAAAAACCCCCTTGAAATGTTGATCTTTAGCACAACCTGGTGAAATTGCTAGAAAAAAATTTAATAGTTGTTATTTAAGAAGCGACACAGAAAACAAATGACTTGCTCAAGTCACATAGTCATATGTAGGTCTTGGAACCAGAATGCTGGTTTCTGAACTCTCAACCACGTGTTTTCTTTTTTAAAAATATGTTTTTATTGATTTTTAGTAGAAAGGAAGGGTGAGGGAGAGAGAACTAGAAACATCAATGATAGATTGATCAACTGCCTCCAACACGCCCCCTACTGGGGATCGAGCCCACAACCTGGGCATGTGCCCTGATCTGAAATTGAACAATGACCTTTTGGTGCATGGGGTTGACAGCTGAGCCACACCAGCTGGGCATAAACAAGACATTTAAGAGCTTGGTACCCACAGATCATCTTATTAAACATTTTTATTTCTCATAAGGAAACAGGTTTATCAGTTATTCATTGCTTAATACTATGTAACAGATAACCCCCAAAAACTTAGTGGCATATAACAATAAACATTTATTGCTTATGTAATAAATGGGGTCACCGCTTTGTTTACACGTCTGGGAATCAGCTAAAGGTCAGCATGTCCAGCTAAGCTCAGCTGATTCTGTTTTGCTTCACTCTGTGTGTCCCTCATTCTCCCCCAAGAACCAGCAGCTCCTTTGGGCATGTTCTTCAAGGCATAAGAACATATGTGTCAAAACAACGCTTCCTGGGGCCTAGGCTTGGAGTTGGCACATGCATCACTTCTGCTTCATTCTCTTGGCAAAAGCAAGTCATGTGGTCAATCCCAGAGTTAAGGGGTGGGTCAGGTTAACCTGCTCATGGAGGAAGGTCAGTCCAAAATTACATGGCAAAGGATGAACACTCAGTTATTATCACAATCAACCACAGGAGTCAATTCCAGTATAATCTGAGTTCATACATGACTCGAAGCTATTGATGAGAGTTAGCATCTCTGCAGGTGTGCTCTGCAGGATGTGTGCACCCATCGAGATAGAAAAGGGACAGAAAACTTTAGTATGAGTGTAGCCATTAGGATTGAATTCAGCTGAAAGTAATCAATCCTAAATAACTGGCTTAAACAAGATGGAATCTTAGTAGTCTGTCATGTGAGTTTGGAAGTGAGCACCGTAGGGATGGTCTGGTAGCTCTGCTTCATTGAGTTTTTAGACTTCTTCAGCTCTCTGCCCCACTATCCCCAGGGAGAGAACTACTGCCACAAAATTAGTCAAATCTCCATGAACTTGCTTGCCACTGAAAACAGTCAAAACAGCAAGAAAATGCTTCTGTCATTGGAGCACCTTTGAAATTTCACAAAAGTGCATCTAGGGCCGTGTGTGTGTGGGGGGGGGGGGGGCATTAGGGGGCTAATTTGCATGCAGAATCATAGCTGCAAGGGAACCCGGGAAAAGTAGTTTTAAGCTTTTAAGCCTTCCCAGTAAAGGAAAATACTAGAAGTTGAGGATGAATTCTGAGGACTAATTATCTGTATGCACCACAGTTTGTAAAAGAGGAGGAGACATTCCCAAAGGTATTTTCAAAGGATGAGGTTACAATAGGGTATCATAGGCTGGTTGTTTGTGTCCAAAATTCATGTTAAAATCTACCCCCCCCATGTGATGGTATTTGGAGGTGAGGCCTTTGGGGGGCCACTCATGGATGGGATTAGTGCCTTCATGAAAGAAACCCTAGAGACACCCCCCGCCCCCCTCCCATCACTTCCACCATAGGAGGCTACAGCAAGAAGGCAGCTGACAAGAAAGTGGAGTCTCACCGGACATCAGTCTTGACTTCCTAACCTCCAGAACGCTAAGAAATAAATGTTTGATGTTTATAAGCCACCCAGTCTATGATATTTTTATTATTGCAATTCTGAGGGATTAAGACACACAGGTTTGAAGAATCATGGCTCCTTGGCAAGACTTAAATATGGGCTCAGACAACTGCTGCTTTCTCTGCCTCCCTTCTCTCCGCCCCTCTCTCTTTGGAAACATTGAGGTTAGACCTAGTCCCAGTGGGAAGTGGAGGAAGGAGAGGGGATGGATTTCTTGTGAACAGGACACCTATTACTCGTAACTGAGAGGGAGGTGGGCAGGGAAGAGCTGATAGGACTAGGGAGCTGGAGAACAAGTTGTTGCAATGAGTCCCTGTGAGCTCCCCTAACCCCCCCACGTGGACTCTCTGCACCTCAGAGAGAAACAAATAAATACCAGGCACATACATTACTGAGTGTAATTACATTGTCACTTATGGGCTCAATTAAACACTCTGGGCTGTTTATGACGCCATTTGAGGTGTGATGCGTGCAGCAACAGCATTAACCTTGAATCATAGCTCTCTCCCTTCAGAATGCAGTAATGGCCCTATTAATTAGTCATGAAACAATTAAATAGGGATAGAAGCCATCAGGTCATGATTCCTCTCCCTAAAGTTAAATGTGGCCTTTTGACCTTTCTCCCCCTGCGAAAAAAACACATCTCAAGTTGTGGGTTTGTGTCTGAGAGGAGATGTTGAATTTTCTGCAGCCTCTCTCTCCCGGAGGTGCAGGGCACAAACATGGACTGGATGAGCACTGGGCACAGGTGGTGTTCGGTTTGGGGATGTTTATTGATACTTGTCCCTTCTGAGTCTAGATTTGGGAATGTAGGGCGATATGAATTATGTAGTTCTTGCTGAAATCAGCTCAGCCCTGACCATTTCCTTCTACGCATTGCCTGCTCGCCCCTCCCAAGGCCTCCTGGCATCGCATTGGGCCTTTAGAGAGTCCATTTGCCACTCGTTCCTGAGATGCCGGAGGCCCACACGCCATGCTTCCAAACCATCCAGTCACCCTCTCCTGCCCCCTCCCCTGCCCCCACGTTCCTCCGTCTGGTTTTACCAGCTCCCGCCATGTGTCAGGGTCATGGGAAACTGAGGGGGCGAAGTCTAAGATCGCTGCTCTTGGGGATCCCTGTAAAACTCGGTCATACTGTGCTGCAGTGAGTGCCATCCTATCATGGTTGTCGGGTTAATAATAACTACAACAGAGAAGAACAAGGCTTAGGGGATGCTCTGAGGATGGTGTCACAGAGGGAATCCTGGAGACTATGACACCCACGCCGGTTCTTTTAGGATAAGTGAAGCTGGCAAATGAGAAACCAGGCAGGGGCAGGTATTCCAAGCATAGGACACATCATGGGCAGGAACACAGACGCGTGAAACAGCTCCTAGCTGCCCCTCTGCGTCTTTAATCCAGTAGCATGTCCCATCTACAATCCTATGTCATGTAGCTCACCTGTGTCATGGACATGATCCCAGATTCTGCTTGCTTGGCCCCATCTCAGTCTCTGACTCTTGGGTCTGTCTGTGATTTAGCGTCTTGCTCTGGCCCTGTGGACTCAGTGCCTGTCTCAGGCTCTAAGGCAGTGGTTCTCAACCTTCCTAATGCCGCGACCCTTTAATACAGTTCCCTATGTTGTGGTGACCCCATTTCGTTGTTACAAATTGAACATAATTGAAGCATGGTGATTAATCACAAAAACAATATGTAATTATATATGTGTTTTCCGATGGTCTTAGGCGACCCCTGTGAAAGGGCCGTTTGACCCCCAAAGGGGTCGCCACCCACAGGTTGAGAACCGCTGCTCTATGGCCAGGAACTAGTGGTCAGCTTCAGTGTCTCCTGACAGGGCAGCCTACACCAGCTTTCTGCCCTGGCTTCCTGTGAGGCACACCGCCAGTTCTGCTGGCCAGCACGGGCAGTGCATGTCTGTGTCCTCTGCCTAGTGGTAGCGACAAGGCCAGGGCCCCCTTTCTCTGCATCCCCTTTGTCTCTTACCAGCCTCAAGAAATCCTTCTCTCATCTTCCCTTCCCACTACATGCCCACCACGAAGCTTCTATTCAGGGATGCTGGCGTTGCAGGAATGCCCTACCATCAGAATGGGTTTCTGTGGAAGGTCCCAGGACCGCTGCAGCTGCCCCCTGGGCAAAGGACTTTTCCCGGGGCCACCTTTGTTGGTGGAGAAAATAGCACCAGTTGTTACCGGCGATTGGACCTCAGTTCAGCAACCTCGGTACTTGAGTTCTCGCTAAGAAAGGATTCAGATCCAAGACTCAAACTATAAGAGGAAGTTTATTCAGACAGTCACAGAGGTAGAAGACGTGAGACGTAGGACAAATGCACCCAGGACCAACTACAGAGGCAAAGGAAGGGCCCTTGGAGCTCAGGAGGAAGAGAGAGGCCAGGAGCGTGTGCCTGGCTGGAGGAGTCAGGGAGGCACAGGCGGCTCAGTAGGCAGAGCCGCTCTGGGTCCCGGCTTGAGGGTATTTATCTGGAGGTCTGAGGAGAGGATCCCAATAGAATATTCATCAGCTTTCCACGTGTGTTCTTTCAGGGCCCTGGTTTCTACTGATTAGTCCACACCTGGGCAAAGGGGTCATTGTTCAATGCAGCTGATCCTGATGTCAGCCATGCCTTCGCTTGTCTGGCTTTGCTGCTTTTCTGGGCCTGCAGCTGAAACACAACTGAGGCCTTGATGGTATCCCTACGGGTTAAGGCAGTGGTTCTCAGCCTTGGCTGCACATTAGAATCCCCTGGGAATCTTTTTAAAATCCTGATTTCTGGCCCTCATCCTCTGGAAATTCTGTTTCTTTGTTACTAATGTTGTGGCTCCAGGTGATTCTAATGTGCAGCCAAGGTTGAGAACCACTGGGTTAGGGCTTAGGGAGTGGTTGAGCAAGAGCTTGTATGGGAGTCCTATGAGGCTATTCTCTGGCCCCTTGCTCCCCCTCTAAGGGGCTCTACCACATGGTTAGTAACATGCCAGAGAGGAAAGGTCCCAGGAGGGTCTGACTGCATGACCAGAAATACGCCAGGAGAGGAAAGATTACCCTGGGGGTGAGGCCCTTGTTTTCCTAGTTTTGCCCTTTGCTAGGCGCCTGGAGCTTTTCGCCCTGGTGCCTTCTGTACCTGGCCCATCGTCCTTGCTCTGCTCATGCCTGCCTACCTGCCTACCACAGCTGGAAGAGGGCTGGGCTCAGTATCTTCCTGGGCATGTCTCCTCGCCCTGGCATTCTGTGCTGGCTGAATGCCATTTCTGGAAACCCTCATCTGTCCTTCCAATGAGAGTAGCTCCTGTGTGCTCTCCAACAGTGGTCCTCACACCTGAGCAGACACCAGCGCTCCCGGAGGGCTTGTGTAAACAGAGCTGCTGCCTCTGAGGCGGGGCCTGTGAATCTGCATTCCTAAAAGGCTCCCTGGGGATGAAGATGCTGTTGGGTACAAAAGCTGTGACCTTGTCATTCAAAGTGATGTTCCCAGGACCAGCATGACAATCGCCTGGAAACATTTGGAAATGCCGAACCTCAGACTCCAACCTGAACCTATTGAATTAGAATCTACATTTTAACAAGGTCCCAATGGGACACACACTAGTTTAGAGACAGGCTCTTGAGCGCCCAGGTGAGCACGGAGTTTGGAGCATGTGGAGAGGAATGACTGCCCCCATCCTGCCAGGCACATGGACGAAAAACTAGTGTCTTCAAAACAGCCTCCACCCCTCCCTGCTCACACCCCACCCCCCTACAGCCACCATCACGGAGAATTACCTAATTGCCCATCTCTGCCACCACCCCAGCCCGGGGCAGGGTATTTTCCAGGGAATTTTGCTGGGGGAGAAAACTCCACCCCCTTACTCTTAGCAACTCTCTCCCCCAACAGATACTCACCTGCCAGGGCTGCCCCAGTCCCATAGTTGCTTGTCAGTCCCTTCTCTGGGACAGAGGCAATCGGCCATATTATGCCCCTTGTGCTTCCAGACTCTTCTTCCAGAAACTAATTAGAGACCAATAAGGTCATTGTGCCTTATTGTCATTATAGGACGACAGCCCTCATGATGCAAAGTCGTTGTGCATCACAGAAAAAGCAATCATTTATAATTCACGTTATTTCTCTGCAAAGAAATGGCTAGTCCTCCTCCTTGATAAGAATGTGGATGCATCAGGCAGTTTCTTTCCCTGAGCCACACAGATCCCCGGGTTCAGGACTCTGACTCTCACAGAACATGTGGATGAAGTGGGGAAAGGCATGGGGCATGCTGAGGGGTTAGGTCTATTACCAACAAACTTGAACTTCCCAGCAATTCTCGATATGCCTCTTTGCCTAGGTTTTTGTCTAGGTCTATGTTGACTGTCCTTTTTTTTTTTTTTAATTAGAGAAAGCTAACCCTTGTTGCGCTGTATATTATTATATTGTAGATATATTATTATATTGTAGATATTAATAATAAATACTTAGTATGTGCCAGTCACTATTCCAAGCGTTTCCTGTGTATTCGCTCATTTAAACCTCACAATAATCCTGGCAGGTTAGTTCTATCATGATCATAAGCATCCCTGTGTCACCTGTAAAGAAACGCGAGCCTGGGGAGATTACATAAATTGCACAAGGTCACATAAGGTCAAGTGACTAACAAGACGCCGAGCCAGGCTATGAACCCCGAATCTGCATGTTTAACTGCTGCACTATACCACACCCCAAGTTCTCACAGCTGACTCAGCTGTGTCAGGTGGGACTTCAGTTCATAACCTTGTGGATCAGGGGGCCTAGTTTTTGCCCTGGAGTATCCTCACTCTACCTCTCTGGTAACATTTGCTCTTCCTGATCTTGCAGGCCAGCTTTATGCACTTGGAGCTGTTTCTAGAGCCCAAGGAAGTCCAGAAGTTCCTTCGTGTCACCCCTCAGACCCAACTCTAAGGCCACAGAGAAAACCCCAAAGGCGGCAGAACGTGTGTGATTTCCGTGCAGCCATCTCTTTCTCCTTCTCTCCTGTATCCATTGGAAGAAACATGTCACACTTGATCACATTTGGACGCAGAGCTGAAGAAGCCATAATGCTGTCCCCCAGACGCTTACCATGCAGCCACATAGACAAGTGAGAGAGCCGCCAGCACAAGGGATGCTGTGATGGAGTAAAGCAAACTGCAAGGTGCTAATTGGGGTGCGAGGTTCTCTAGGGCAGTGGTTCTCAGCCTTGGCTGCACATTAGAATCACCTGGGAATCTTTTTAAAATCCTGATTTCTGGGCCTTGTCCTCCGGAAATTCTGTTTCTTTGTTATGGGGTGAGGCCACAACACGAGTAACAAAGAAACAGAATTTCCAGAGGATGAGGCCCAGAAATCAGGATTTTAAAAAGATTCCCAGGTGATTCTAATGTGCAGCCAAGGTTGAGAACCACTGCTCTAGGGAGAAGACCAGATCTCAAGTCCTTCACCACCCCCTCAGAAAGGACTTGGCCAATACTTGGTGAGCAGCTGGGACCAATCTGGGAGATCAGAGGAGAATCCACAGAGACCCAGCACCTCAGCTGGGTCACAAAAAAAGGAGAGAATATTCTTGATTTGTGGCAGAAACTGAAGGAAAGGCTGGGGGAGCAGCAGGAGTAAAGACAGGAAGTTGCGGGGAAATGAAGAAGCTGTTGAGAGAAAGAGAATGTTGACAGTATTTTGATTAGGAAACCGGTGATGTTTAACAAAAGCAACTTTCAAATGTGCTGCAAGAAAAAGAACTAACCACTGAGATGAACATGTTTCCTTTCCAGGAGTTTTTCTAACCCCAGAGTGGGGGTCTGATGTCAAGTTTTGTCTTATGTCAAGCACGGTGCGCAGAAAGCCATCTTCTTGCCCAGAGACTCCTGTGCGCCCCCTTCTTCTGGCTGCCAGGCCTGCCCCTGTGGACCTGAAACGCTCATGTCACTCAGCAGTACCCCTCCCGAAAGGGCGCCCTTCCTAGCATCTCCTTACTCAGGCCCAGCAGGGGGCCTGCAGCTGGGCTCCCAGACTGATTCAGGGGAATTGGCTTCTAAAGGATGCCTCCCACCTGTGGCTCCTTTTTGAGGGGTTTCGGGAGGGGTTTCGGGAGGGCTGGGGCAGTGAAAATCAGGACCTGGCAGGGCTCTCTTACACTCTGCGATTTTCTTTCTTTCCCAGAAACAATGCTGATTTGAAGGAGCTGCTGGAGAAACTCAAATCCAAAGGGTAACTTCCAGGCAAATGGGCATGACCTTAATGCTCTGTTAGCATCACGGGGCATAATTACATGTTCAGCCTGCAAAGCAGCTGGCCCTCACTTTCCAAGCCCGGATTTTGCTAGGGGAGGGGAGGGAGGTTGGGGGGGCAGGTGGGAAAGCACCTTCATTGCAGGGCTTGGGTGCTGCCCACCATGGAAACCTCCCTTCCTTTCCCAGCTATTGGTGACTTGCAGATCAGGAAATGAGTGAAGGGGCGGGTGCTAGCTACTGATTGAGAGGGAGGGAGCCAGTGAGAAGAGAGGACCAGCTGCCCACCCACAGAGCTTCGGGGCAGGGGTGTGGCTCAGTCTCCACAGCCTATAAAACCCCAGGTGGGGAGGGCTGCTGCTCAGCCTAGTCCCTGTGACTGAAGAAAGCTGGGCGGTGGGAGTGGCTCTAAGGCTCCTCTGAGTTGGGGGGGGGGGGGGGGGGAGGAGCAGAAGAGCCCAGGAGGATGGGGGAAGCCTCTCTTTCTTTCA
The DNA here is from genome assembly GCF_963259705.1 of Myotis daubentonii. Lineage (NCBI taxonomy): Eukaryota > Metazoa > Chordata > Mammalia > Chiroptera > Vespertilionidae > Myotis > Myotis daubentonii. The sequence goes on along the minus strand of NC_081845.1, from coordinate 91,808,641 downwards.
AAAGGGAGTGTTCTGGGTGGGGATGCGGGGCTCTCAGTCTCCAAAAGCCAGGCTGTCTCTCTCTAAGAGCCGGGGTCTGGCTCGCTCTCCCTGGAAAAGCCAGGGTCTTGCTTTTCCTCGAAAAGCCAGGGGCTTGCTCACTCTCCCTCGAAAAGCCGGGGTCTCCCCAGAAATCGGCCCGAACCAATATGCTCAATTAATATTTGACAAAGGAGGCAAGAACATACAATGGAGCCAAGATAGTCTCTTCAATAAATGGTGTTGGGAAAATTGGACAGATATATGCAAGAAAATGAAACTAGACCACCAACTTACACCATACACAAAAATAAACTCAAAATGGATAAAGGACTTAAATGTACGACGGGAAACCATAAAAATTCTAGAAGAATCCAAAGGCAACAAAATCTCAGACATATGCCGAAGCAATTTCTTCACTGATACAGCTCCTAGGGCACTTGAAACTAAAGAAAAAATGAACAAATGGGACTACATCAAAATAAAAAGCTTCTGCACAACAAAAGAAACCATCAACAAAACAACGAGAAAACCCACTGTGTGGGAAAACATATTTGCCAATGACATATCTGATAAGGGCCTAATCTCCAAAATTTATAGGGAACTCATACAACTTAACAAAAGAAAGATAAACAATCCAATAAAAAAATGGGCAAAGGACCTAAATAGACACCTTTCAAAAGAGGACATCCAGAAAGCCAAGAGACATATGAAAACATGCTCAAAGTCACTAATCATCCGAGAGATGCAAATCAAAACAGCAATGAGGTACCATCTCACACCTGTCAGACTGGCTATCATCAACAAATCAACAAACGACAAGTGCTGGAGAGGATGTGGAGAAAAAGGAACACTTGTGCACTGCTGGTGGGAATGCAGACTGGTGCAGTCACTATGGAAGACAGTATGGAGTTTCCTTAAAAAACTGAAAATGGAACTCCCATTTGACCCTGTGATCCCACTTCTAGGAATATATCCCAAGAAACCAGAAACACCAATCAGAAAGGATATATGCACCCCTATGTTCATAGCAGCACAATTCACCATAGCTAAGATCTGGAAACAGCCTAAGTGCCCATCAGTAGATGAATGGATTAGAAAACTGTGGTACATCTACACGATGGAATACTATGCTGCTGTAAAAAGGAAGGAACTCTTACCATTTGCAACGTCATGGATGGAACTGGAGAGCATTATGCTAAGTGAAATAAGCCAGTCAATAAAGGAAAAATACCACATGATCTCACTCATTCATGGACAATAGAGACCATTATAAACTTTTGAACAATAATAGATACAGAGGCAGAGCTGCCTCAAACAGATTGTCAAACTGCAGCGGGAAGGCCGGGGAGGGTTGGGGGGCAGGAGGTAGGGGGGTAAGAGATCAACTAAAGGACTTGTATGCATGCATATAAGCATAACCAATGGACATAAGACACTGGGTGATAGGGGAGGCTAGGGGACTGTCTAGGGCGGGGGGATAAAATGGATACATATGTAATACCCTTTGTAATACTTTAAGCAATAAAAAAAAAAAAAAAAAAAAGAAAAGCCGGGGTCCCCTTGCAAAGCCAGGTCCTGCTCTCCCTCGAAAAGCCGGGGGCTCGCTCACTCTCCCTCGAAAAGCTGGGGTCTTGCTTTCCCTTTTTGTTTAAAAAATAAATAAATGTATGTTTATTAAAAAACCTAACCAAGAACAAACCCTGGGACACTAGAAATCAACGTTTCTTCTGAAAGCCAGCTACAACCGCCAGTGCAGGCACACCTGAGAAATTACAGGTGCCTCAGTCCAAACATCAGGTTTCAAATATTCTTCTATCCAAATGGTGAAATTCTTCTCCAGTGGTTCAAAACTAGCATTCAAAGAGTTGCTGGTGTGTGTGGGCCCTGATTATTAGCACAGATAGCTTTTACAGCTAGACATCTGGCTGGTCTGTGTCCAGTACCACAAACTCCAGGAACCCCCACAGCCTCAGAAAAGTTACATATCTTCGACACTCCACTTGTAGGCAAGTTCCTGCACCGCCTTCTTGCTGGCAAGCCGGGCAAAGCGTTTCTGTTCAAATCCATTGGATCTGTCCACTCCATCCCAATGATACCCAGGCCAGATATTCAATCTGTTGGGAGGAGGTTCTGGGCCACTGTAGCGAGGTCTCACTTTCTTATCCTTATTCTCCTTGGCCTTATTCTTCTTGATAAAGTTGGCCATGGGGTCCCCCTCCCTTTCTTGTTCACTCAGCATCCGATCCAGATCTTCATCATCAATACAGCGGGCCAGGGGCTTCTGCATTTCCTTTATTGCATCCTCCACATTTTGTTGCTGCTGCCGGCTCTGGGCAAGCCCTTTTCCCCACTTGGCATGCAGCTCATCTCTCTGTGAGTCCTTCTCTGCTCTTCGCCTCTGCTCTAAACGTTCCAGTTTCAAATTCCTCTTACGACCAGACTTATCTCGAAATAGGGTTTCAGCATATTGGAACTCAGCTTCAAATGCCATGGCTTCTTGGTCCTGTTCCTGGAGTTCCCGCTGCTCTCGCTGTATGTCAGGTAACACCAACCCAGTTTTAGCCCCAGGATACATGTGTGCAGCCTTCTTTCCCAGCGACTGAGTCCTTCGAGGTGGAGACAGTTCTGAATCAGAGGCTTTCCGACTGTCCCCTGGGTAGGAGGAAGAGCCCAACGTGTGACTGTGACGTCTTCGAGGTGACGAACTCGTATGAAGTTTCCTACGGCTGGGTGGAGAGCCTTTAGAACCATGCAGTTTATTTCCATAATGAAATGTGGCTTGCCGTTTTCGTGGCGGAGAGAGGTCTGAGTCACATTCATACTTGCTGCTCCTCGGACGGAGGGCTGAGAGGGTCCTGGCACCTCCCGATGTGGAGGAGTTTTGCTAGAGGCTCTTTCTGGGGCGTTACTGCCTTCGGTTCTGTGCAGTGAATGAGGAACATTAGGAGGCGAATCAGGGGAGTCGTGACGGGCCCTCCTGAGCTTTGATGTGGCCGAGGATTCCGGAGGCCTTCTAGGTTGAGAGGTGTCCGGGGAGCTGTGACGGGCCTTTCTCTGAGGAGGAATATCTGAGGAACTGTGATGGGCCCTCCGAGGAGGAGATGGATCTGGTGTGTCATGACGGGCCCTTCTAGGAGACACACCTGAAGGACGATAATGCTTCCTGAGCAGAGAGGGATCCGGTGCATCATGATGGGCTCTCCCAGGCGGAGAAGGGTCCGGGGAGTCATGGCGGACCCTCCCAGGGGGAGAAGGATCCGGGGAGTCATGGCGGACCCTCCCTGGGGGAGAAGGATCCGGGGAGTCATGGCGGACCCTCCCTGGGGGAGAAGGATCCGGGGAGTCATGGCGGACCCTCCCAGGCGGAGAAGGATCCGGGGAGTCATGGCGGACCCTCCCTGGTGGAGAAGGATCCGGGGAGTCATGGCGGACCCTCCCAGGCGGAGAAGGATCCGGGGAGTCATGGCGAACCCTCCCAGGTGGAGAAGGATCCGGGGAGTCATGGCGGACCCTCCCTGGGGGAGAAGGATCCGGGGAGTCATGGCGGACCCTCCCAGGGGGAGAAGGATCCGGGGAGTCATGGCGAACCCTCCCAGGTGGAGAAGGATCCGGGGAGTCATGGCGGACCCTCCCAGGGGGAGAAGGATCCGGGGAGTCATGGCGGACCCTCCCTGGGGGAGAAGGATCCGGGGAGTCATGGCGGACCCTCCCAGGGGGAGAAGGATCCGGGGAGTCATGGCGGACCCTCCCAGGCGGAGAAGGATCCGGGGAGTCATGGCGGACCCTCCCAGGCGGAGAAGGATCCGGGGAGTCATGGCGAACCCTCCCAGGGGGAGAAGGATCCGGGGAGTCATGGCGGACCCTCCCTGGGGGAGAAGGATCCGGGGAGTCATGGCGGACCCTCCCTGGGGGAGAAGGATCCGGGGAGTCATGGCGGACCCTCCCAGGCGGAGAAGGATCCGGGGAGTCATGGCGAACCCTCCCAGGTGGAGAAGGATCCGGGGAGTCATGGCGGACCCTCCCTGGGGGAGAAGGATCCGGGGAGTCATGGCAGACCCTCCCTGGTGGAGAAGGATCCGGGGAGTCATGGCGGACCCTCCCAGGCGGAGAAGGATCCGGGGAGTCATGGCGAACCCTCCCAGGTGGAGAAGGATCCGGGGAGTCATGGCGGACCCTCCCAGGGGGAGAAGGATCCGGGGAGTCATGGCGGACCCTCCCAGGGGGAGAAGGATCCGGGGAGTCATGGCGGACCCTCCCAGGGGGAGAAGGATCCGGGGAGTCATGGCGAACCCTCCCTGGGGGAGAAGGATCCGGGGAGTCTTGGCGGACCCTCCCTGGTGGAGAAGGATCCGGGGAGTCATGGCGGACCCTCCCAGGGGGAGAAGGATCCGGGGAGTCATGGCGGACCCTCCCAGGGGGAGAAGGATCCGGGGAGTCATGGCGGACCCTCCCAGGGGGAGAAGGATCCGGGGAGTCATGGCGGACCCTCCCAGGCGGAGAAGGGTCCGGGGAGTCATGGCGGACCCTCCCAGGGGGAGAAGGATCCGGGGAGTCATGGCGGACCCTCCCAGGGGGAGAAGGGTCCGGGGAGTCAGGGCGGACCCTCCCAGGGGGAGAAGGGTCCGGGGAGTCATGGCGGACCCTCCCAGGTGAAGAAGAGTCCGGGGAGTCATGGCCGGAATGCCCGTGTGAAGGTAGATCCTCAGTGTGACCTCCCAGAAGCTTCCATTTGGCACTGGAACGAAAGGTTTCCATCTGCTTTACCTCTTCTGGCCGCTCATCCACAAACTCAGCCACCACCGGCAAATCTCCATCATCTTCCTCCTCCTCCTTTTCGGGTTTAGTGGTGGAGATAGATGTCCAGCTCACATCATCATCCACAATCCGCATTCCCTTGCCGCCGGCACCGCCAGGCTCAGGCCGCTTTTTGCTACGCTTGAGAATGGACTCGGAACCCGCAGGGCCGCTGGCCTCGGACCCGGACAAGTAGCGCTTCAGGTACTCGGCCTTGGAGAACAGCGGGGCTGCCGCCATGGCAACGCGGGGCGGGGCGACGGCCACTCTCACTTGAAAAGCCACAGGCGCCCTGGAGAAGCTGGGAAGGCCCCCGCAGGCGAAGGCGATGCAGGAGAAAGGGAGAGGGTCCTGGGGCTGGGGGGCGGGGAGGGGGTGGCAGCTGAGGATCAAGCGTCTCTCTCCCTCCGGTTCCTGTGAGAAACGGCCTACTGCTCCCAGGAGCAACTGACGTCCCTCCTTGACCACCTGTGAACCACGACGTTCCTGGCTTCACGAAGGGACTCTATCTCAGAGCTTCAGGCGGCGGCCGGCCGGGGGCACTGCAGCCCGCGCACCTTCCAGAAGCGGAAGGAAGGCCCACCTATATCTTTTTGAAAAAGGTCTCTCTCTCCCCTCCCACTCTGGAGTTGGTTGTCTTACCAACAAAGCCCTGGGCTGCAGTGAGGGAGACTTATATACGCCGAGGCGGGAGGTCTGAGCCAATCAGAAGTCACGCTAGAGCCGCTCGCCCATTCCGGCGCTGTGATTGGTGGATTCCCGGTGGAAGAGCCAGCCGTGGCTCCGCCCCCGCCCGCCAGCGCCAAACAATCTTCGCCTGGCGGTCCAAGGAGCAAAACCGCTCCCCAAGTCGCTCTCCTTCCCTCTCTCCCATCCGGGCGTGGGCGGGAGGGGTCCGGGCGGCGCCGGGGCGGGGGGCAGCGAGGACTTGGCGCCCGGGCCCGCGGGTCCGGACACCCGGGGGGCCGGCGGCGGCGACGGCGGGGACTGCGGCGACGACTCTGGACGCCAGCCAGGCCCCTCCCGTGGATCGCCCCAGCTGCCGCGGGCGTTGCGGCCGCCCTGGGGAGCCCGGCGGGTGGCCGGTCGCGCCCCTGGTTGCGGCGTGGTTCACCCCCTCGCCGCTCCTGGCCGCGCGCGCCGGTCACCCCCCGCCGGGCCCGCGGTTCTGCATGGCGACTCGCCTCGCCTCCGCCGGCCGGCGCCTAGCAGCGGACTTAGAACTGGTGCGGACCAGGGGAATCCGACTGTTTGGTTAAAACAAAGCATCGCGAAGCCCGCGGCGGGTGTTGACGCGACGTGATTTCTGCCCAGTGCTCTGAATGTCAAAGTGAAGAAATTCAATGAAGCGCGGGTCAACGGCGCGAGTAACTAGGACTCTCTTAAGGTTGCCAAATGCCTCCTCATCTAATTAGCGACGCGCATGAATGGAGGAACGAGATTCCCACTGTCCCTACCTACTGACTCTCCAGCGGAACCACAGCCAAGGGAACGGGCTCGGCGGAATCAGCGGGGAGAGACGACCCTGTTGAGCTGACTCTACCCTGGCAGGTGAAGAGACGTGAGAGGTGTAGGATGAGTGGGAGGCCCCGGCCCCCTTCCCTGAGTCCCCGAGAGGGGGCGGGGAGGGGGGCACGCCGGCCAGCCTTGCGGGCTGCCAGTGAAATACCACTGCTCTGATCGATTTTTCACTGACCCGGTGAGGCCTGGGGGGGGGGGAGGGGGCAGGGGGCAGTGGAGTGGGCGAGCCCCGAGGGGCTTTCGCTTCTGGCGCCAAGCACCGGCCCTGCGCGACCCGCTCCAGGGACAGTGCCAGGTGGGGAGCTTGACTGGGGCGGTACACCTGTCAAAATGCTGACAGAATACTTTTTATTTTATTTCTTTATTTTTTCTTTATTTGATTTGGTAGACCGGGAGCAGGGGCGGGGCAAAGAGCAAATAAATGTTGACAGAATACATTTTTCTTTCTTTCTTTCTTTCTTTCTTTCTTTCTTTCTTTCTTTCTTTCTTTCTTTCTTTCTTTCTTTCTTTCTTTCTTTCTTTCTTTCCTTCCTTCCTTCCTTCCTTCCTTCCTTCCTTCCTTCTTTCTTTCTTTCTTTCTTTCTTTCTTTCTTTCTTTCTTTCTTTCTCTCTCTCTCTCTCTCTCTCTCTCTCTCTCTCTCTCTCTCTCTCTCTCTCTCTCTCTCTCTCTCTCTCTCTCTTTCTTTCATGTACAGCCCGCATAAAATGGTACATGCTTATCATGAATCCACATTTACAATTTATTTATTTATTTATTTATTTATTTATTTATTTATTTATTTATTTTGTCTTTTATTATTTCTTTCTTTCTTTTTTTATTTTTATTTTTTTTATTAGTTAAGGTATTACAAATGTGTCCTCATCCCCCCCATTAACCCCCACAACCCCCCCCCCCACACACACACACACACTCATGCTCCCATCCCCCTGTTGTCCATGTCCATTGGTTTGGCTTATATACATGTATACAAGTCCTTCAGTTGATCTCTCCCTCTTACCCCCGCCCTCCCCTACTTTCCTTCTGGGGATTGATAGACTGATCGCTGTTTCTCAGTCTTTGGGTCTGTCCCTTTTCATCAGTCTATGTTGTTCTCTATAATCCACAAATGAGTGAGATCATGTGGTATTTATCTTTCTCTGACTGGCTTATTTCACTTAGCATAATGCTCTCCAGTTGCATCCAAGCTGTTGCAAAAGGCAAGAGTTCCTTTTTTTTTTTTTTTACTGCAGCATAGTATTCCATTGTGTATATGTACCACAGTTTTCTAATCCACTCATCTGTTGATGGGCACTTAGGCTGTTTCCAAATCTTAGCTATGGTGAAATGTGCTGCTATGAACATAGGGGTGCATATATCCTTTCTGATTGGCGTTTCTGGTTTCTTGGGATATATTCCTAGTAGTGGGATCACTGGGTCAAATGGGAGTTCCATTTTTAGTTTTTTGAGGTAGCTTCATACTGTTCTCCACAGTGGCTGCACCAGTCTGGATTTCCACCAGCAGTGTAGAAGGGTTCCTTTTTCTCCACATCCTCTCCAACACTTGTTGTTTGTTGATTTGTTAATGATAGCCATTCTGACAGGTGTGAGATGATAACGCATTGCCGTTTTGATTTGCATCTCTCGTATAATTAGTGACTTTGAGCAGGTTTTCATATGTCTTTCGGCCTTCTGTATGTCCTCTTTCGAAAAGTGTCTATCTAGGTCCGTTGCCCATTTTTTTATTGGATTGTTTATCTTCCTTTTGTTAAGTTTCATGAGATCCCTGTAAATGTTGGAAATTAAACCCTTATCGGTGGTATCATTGGCAAATATGTTCTCCCATGTAGTGGGTCTTCTTGTTGTTTTGTTGATGGTTTCCTTTGCTGTGCAAAAGCTTTTTATTTTGATGTAGTCCCATTTGTTTATTTTCTCTTTAGTTTCCATTGCCCTAGGAGCATTATCAGAGAAGAAATTCCTTCGGCATATGTTTGCGATTTCGCTGCCTGTGGATTCCTCTAGTATTTTTATGGTTTCCCGTCTTACGTTTAAGTCTTTTATCCATTTTGAGTTTATTTTGTGTATGGTGTGAGTTGGTGGTCTAGTTTCATCCTTTTGCATGTATCTGTCCAATTTTCCCAATACCATTTATTGAAGAGACTGTCTTGACTCCATTGTATGCTCTTGCCTCCTATGTCGAATATTAATTGGGCATAGTGGTTTGGGTCGATTTCTGGGGTCTCTATTCTATTCCATTGATCTATATGTCTGTTCTTGTGCCAGTACCAAGCTGTTTTAAGAACAGTGGCTTTGTAATACAGTTTGATATTTGGTATTGAGATCCCACCTACTTTGTTCTTTCTCAGGATTGCTGCAGCTATTCGGGGTCTTTTTTTTATTCCAGATGAAATTTTGGAACGTTCGTTCTAGATTTGTGAAATATGCCGTTGGTAATTTAATGGGGATTGCATTGAATCTATAAATTGCTTTGGTAGTATGGACATTTTGATGATGTTGATTCTACCAATCCATGAACACGGTATATTCTTCCATCTGTTTATATCTTCCTCTATCTCTTTTTTCAGTGTCCTGTAGTTTATGGCATATAAGTCTTTTACCTCCTTAGTTAAGTTTATTCCTAGGTATTTTAATTTTTTTGGTGCAATGGTAAATGGGATTGCTTCTATAGTTTCACTTTCTGTAAGTTCACTATTGCTGTAAAGAAATCCCATGGATTTCTTAGCATTAATTTTTTATCCTGCTACATTGCCGAATTCATTTATTAAGTCTAATAATTTTTTGATGGAGTCTTTAGGGTTCTCTAAGTACAGTATCATGTCATCTGCAAATAAGGACAGCTTTACTTCTTCTTTTCCAATCTGGATGCCTTTTATTTCTTCTTCGTGTCTGATCGCACAGCTAGTACTTCCAGTACTATGTTGAACAGGAATGGTGAGAGGGGGCATCCCTGTCTTATTCCTGTTTTTAGGGGGAATGGTTTTAGTTTTTGCCCATTGATTATGAGGTTGGCTGTGGGTTTGTCATATATGGCTTTTATTATGTTGAGGTATGATCCCTCAATTCCTATCTTGCTGAGAGTTTTTATCAAGAAAGGGTGTTGGATTTTGTCAAATGCTTTTTCCGCATCAATTGATATGACTGTGTTTTTTTTCTCTCAATTTGTTTATGTGATGTATCACATTTATTGATTTGCAGATATTGTACCATCCTTGCATCCCTGGGATAAATCCTACTGGGTCATGGTGTATGATCTTTTTGATGTACTGCTGGATCCGATTTGCTAGGATTTTGTTGAGGATTTTGGCATCTATGTTCATGAGGGATATTGGCCTATAATTCTCTTTCATTGTATTGTCTTTATCTGGTTTTGGAATTAGGGTGATGCTGGCTTCATAGAATGAGCTGGGAAGTGTTCCTTCCTCTTGTATCTTTTGACATAGTCTGAGGAGGATAGGTTTTAGGTCTTCCTTGAATGTTTGGTAAAACTCCCCTGTGAAGCCATCTGGCCCCGGGCTTTTGTTTGCTGGAAGCTTTTTGATGACTGCTTCGATTTCCTCCATATTTATTGGCCTATTGAGATTTTTAGATTCTTCCTGGTTAAGTTTTGGAAGGTTGTATTTTTCTAGGAATATGTCCATTTCCTCCAGGTTGTCCAGTGTGTTGGAGTAGAGTTGTTCATAGTATTTTCTAACAATCCTTTGTATTTCTATGGGGTCTGTTGTTATTTCTCCTCTTTCATTTGTGATTTTGTTTATTTGGGTCCTCTCTCTTTGTTTCTTGGTGAGCCTGGCTAGAGGTGTATCAATCTTGTTTATCCTTTGAAAGAACCAGCTCTTGGTTTTGTTGATCTTTTGTATCGTTTTTTTGGTCTCTATGTCGTTTATCTCCACTCTGATCTTTGTTATTTCCTTCCTTCTGCTTACAGTGGGCATTTTTTGTTGCTCTCTTTCTAACTCTTCGAGTTGTAGAGTTAGGTCATTTATTCTCATTGTTTCTTATTTCTTGCAGTAGGTTTGTAGAGCTATGAACTTTCCTCTCAAGACTGCTTTTGCTGTGTCCCATAGGTTTTGGATTGTTGTGTTTTCATTGTCGTTTGTTGCCATGATGTTTTTTTATTTCTTCTTTGATCTCACTGGTAACTCAGTCGTTGTTTAATAGAATGCTATTTAGTCTCCATGTGTTTGATTTTTCTGGATTGTTTTTTGTTGTAGTTGATTTCCAGTTTTATGCCTTTGTGGTCTGAGAAGATGCTTGATATGATTTCAATTTTCTTGAATTTGAATAGACTTTGTCTGTGACCCAATATATGGTCTATCTTTGAAGATGACAAATGTGCACTTGAGGAGAATGTATATTCTCTCTGGCTGCTTTTAAGATTCTTGCTTTGTCGTTGGTGTTTGCCAATTTAATTATTATGTGCCTTGGTGTCGGTCTTTTCAGGTTCATTTTGTTTGGGACTCTGTGAGCTTCTTGGATTTGTGTGAGTTTTTTCCTCCCTATATCAGGGAAATTTTCTGTTACTATTTTTTCAAACAGGTTTTCTATTCCTTGCTCAGTTTCCTCTCCTTCTGGCACCCCTATTATTCAGATGTTGTTTTGTTTAGCGTTGTCCCAGAGTTCTCTTAGGCTCTCCTCCTGCTTTTTAATTTTTTTTTCTAGAAGCTGTTCTGTTTGGGTATTTTTTCCTACCTTGTCTTCTAGCTCACTGATGCAGTCCTCTGCTTCTTCTAGTCTACTGTTGATGCTTTCTATTGAGTTCTTTATAGCAGTGATGTCGTTTTTCATTTCTTCTTGGGTTTTCTTCATTTCCTCTTGGTTCCTACACATATTGTTGAATTTGTCTCCATTCTTTTCATCCACCTTATGGCCATTTCTCTGAATTCTTTCTCTGACAGGTTGCTTGCCTCCATTGCCTCCATTTCATTTACTTCCTTTTCTGATGATGCCTGTTTTTCTTTCATATGTGGGTTGATTCTGTGTTTCACCATGATCTCTTTTCTCCAGGTGTTTGGTTATGTAGTTCTCTCTCTGCTGCGTTGAGAATATCATACCCAGACTCAGAGGAGGCGCAGTGCTGAAGTGAAAATCTCAGGTGCGGAGTGCGCGCGGAGCGGGCTGGTGGCGGAGGGCGTGGTTGTTGTTTTCAATCAGGAGGGAGCTTCAGACCCTGAGCTCCAGAGCCGGGCGAGTCCCTAGGGACCCAGACTCAAACGGGAGAAGCGGGACTGTCTGGCTTCGGTTGGAACTCCAAGGCAGCTCTCTCTCCGAGGTTTGCAGCGGTTTCTGGGACTCGGTGAGGCAGAGCACCTAGAGACGGAACTGAGAGCAGCCATAACTGCTCTCTCGGCCCGCCCTGTTTGATCCCGTGTGACCCGCCCCGCCCAAGCCCTGCACAGAGCCATTTGCCGGATAGCCTCAGGCAAAGGCTAGATTAGCACCTCCCCAGAGGACAGAAGTTTTCCCACTGCAGACACAGCTGATTCTCACAGCCAATTGGCCCGGAGGTCAAATCCCCCCAGTATCAACGACAACAATCAAGGCTTAACTACAACAAGATAGCGCACAAAGACCACTAGGGGGTGCACCAAGAAAGCATAAAAAATGCGGAGACAAAGAAACAGGACAAAATTGTCCATGGATGATATAGAGTTCAGAACCACACTTTTAAGGGCTCTCAAGAACTGTCTAGAAGCCGCCGGTAAACTTAATGAGATCTACAAGAAATCTAATGAGACCCTCGATGCTCTGATAAAGAACCAACTAGAAACTAAGCGTACACTGACTGAAATAAAGAATATTATACAGACTCCCAACAGCAGACCAGAGGAGCACAAGAATCAAGTCAAAGATTTGAAATGCGAAGAAGGAAAAAACACCCAACCGGAAAAGCAAAATGAAAAAAGAATCCAAAAATCCAAAGATAGTGTAAGGAGCCTCTGGGACAGCTTCAAGCATACCAACATCAGAATTATAGGGGTGCCAGAAGAAGAGAGAGAGCAAGATATTGAAAACCTATTTGAAGAAATAATGACAGAAAACTTCCCCCACCTGGTGAAAGAAATAGACTTACAAGTCCAGGAAGCGTGGAGAACCCCAAACAAAAGGAATCCAAAGAGGACCACACCAAGACACATCATAATTAAAATGCCAAGAGCAAAAGACAAAGAGAGAATCTTAAAAGCAGCAAGAGAAAGAAACTCAGTTACCTACAAGGGAATACCCATACGACTGTCAGCTGATTTCTCAACAGAAACTTTGCAGGCCAGAAGGGAATGGCAAGAAATATTCAAAGTGATGAATACCAAGAACCTACAACCAAGATTACTTTATCTAGCAAAGCTATCATTCAGAATTGAAGGTCAGATAAAGAGCTTCACAGATAAGGAAAAGCTAAAGGAGTTCATCACCACCAAACCAGTATTATATGAAATGCTGAAAGGTATCCTTTAAGAAGAGGAAGAAGAAGAAAAAGGTAAAGATACAAATTATGAACAACAAACATGCATCTATCAACAATTGAATCTAAGAATTAAGTGAATAAATAATCTGGTGATCATAATAGAATCAGGGACATAGAAAGGGATTGGACTGACTATTCTTGGGGGGGAAAGGGGTGTGGGAGATGCGGGAAGAGACTGGACAAAAATCGTGCACCTATGGATGAGGACAGTGGGTGGGGAGTGAGGGCGGAGGGTGGGGCGGGAACTAGGGGAGTTATGGGGGGGAAAAAGAGGAACAAATGTAATAATCTGAACAATAAAGATTTAATAAAAAAAAGAGGAAATGCTAAAGGGTTTGCTGTAAATAGAAAAAATAGGAAACAAAGAAGGAACGCAGCGGTAAAGAATAAAAATGGCGACTAACAAGTTTCTACCAAGAATAACTTTAAATGTAAATGGATTAAATGCCCCAGTCAAAAGGCATAGGGTAAATGAGTGGATAAGAAAACATGACCCATATATCTGCTGTCTACAGGAAACCCACCTCAGAAAAAAAGACGCACACAGACTGATGGTGAAGGGATGGAAAAAGGTTTTTCAGGCCAATGGAAGTGAAAAAAAAGCCGGGGTAGCAATACTTATATCTGACAAATTAGATCTCAAAGTGAAGGACATAAAAAGAGATAAAGAAGGCCACGTCATAATACTAAAGGGAGCAGTCCAACAAGAAGAAATAACTCTGGTAAATATATATGCACCCAATATAGGAGCACCCAAATACGTAAGAAATCTTCTGGAGGAGATCAAGGGAGAGATTGACAGCAATACAATCATAGTAGGAGACCTTAACACCCCATTATCACCACTGGACAAATCGTCTAAACTGAAACTCAGCAAAGAAACATCAATCCTAAATGACTCACTAGATCAGATGGAATTAATGGACATCTTCAGAACATTTCACGCCAAAGCCACAGAATTAACATTCTCCTCAAGTGCACATTTGTCATCTTCAAAGATAGACCATATATTGGGTCACAGACAAAGTCTATTCAAATTCAAGAAAATTGAAATCATATCAAGCATCTTCTCAGACCACAAAGGCATAAAACTGGAAATCAACTACAACAAAAAACAATCCAGAAAAATCAAACACATGGAGACTAAATAGCATTCTATTAAACAACGACTGGGTTACCAGTGAGATCAAAGAAGAAATAAAAAACATCATGGCAACAAACGACAATGAAAACACAACAATCCAAAACCTATGGGACACAGCAAAAGCAGTCTTGAGAGGGACGTTCATAGCTCTACAAACCTACTGCAAGAAACAAGAAACAATGAGAATAAATGACCTAACTCTACAACTCGAAGAGTTAGAAAGAGAGCAACAAAAAATGCCCACTGTAAGCAGAAGGAAGGAAATAACAAAGATCAGAGTGGAGATAAACGACATAGAGACCAAAAAAACAAAACAACAATACAAAAGATCAACAAAACCAAGAGCTGGTTCTTTCAAAGGATAAACAAGATTGATACACCTCTAGCCAGGCTCACCAAGAAACAAAGAGAGAGGACCCAAATAAACAAAATCACAAATGAAAGAGGAGAAATAACAACAGACCCCATAGAAATACAAAGGATTGTTAGAAAATACTATGAACAACTCTACTCCAACACACTGGACAACCTGGAGGAAATGGACATATTACTAGAAAAATACAACCTTCCAAAACTTAATCAGGAAGAATCTAAAAATCTCAATAGGCCAATAACTATGGAGGAAATCAAAGCAGTCATCATAAAGCTTCCAGCAAACAAAAGCGCAGGACCGGACGGCTTCACAGGAGAGTTTTACGAAACATTCAAGGAAGACCTAAAACCTATCCTCCTCAGACTATGTCAAAAGATACAAGAGGAAGGAACACTTCCCAGCTCATTCTATGAAGCCAGCATCACCCTAATTCCAAAACCAGATAAAGACAATACAATGAAAGAGAATTATAGGCCAATATCCCTCATGAACATAGATGCCAAAATCCTCAACAAAATCCTAGCAAATCGGATCCAGCAGTACATCAAAAAGATCATACACCATGACCAAGTAAGAATTATCCCAGGGATGCAAGGATGGTACAATATCCGCAAATCAATAAATGTGATACATCACATAAACAAATTGAGAGAAAAAAAACACAGTCATATCAATTGATGTGGAAAAAGCATTTGACAAAATCCAGTTTATCAAGAAAAAACTCTCAGCAAGACAGGAATTGAGGGATCATACCTCAACATAATAAAAGCCATATGTGACAAACCCACAGCCAACATCATAATCAATGGGCAAAAACTAAAACCATTCCCCCTAAAAACAAGAGCAAGATAGGGATGCCCCCTCTCACCACTCCTGTTCAACATAGTACTTGAAGTACTAGCCATTGCGAACAGACAAGAAGAAGAAATAAAAGGCATCCAGATTGGAAAAGAAGAAGTAAAACTGTCCTTATTTGCAGGTGACATGATACTGTACTTAGAGAACCCTAAAGACTCCATCAAAAAATTACTAGACTTAATAAATGAATTCGGCAATGTAGCAGGATAAAAAATTAATGCTAAGAAATCCATGGGATTTCTTTACACCAATAGTGAACTTACAGAAAGTGAAACTACAGAAGCAATCCCATTCAGCGTCTCATTTTGCTGTGCCCTTCACATGCTCCTCCTATAATTCTCATAGAAGCTCAATGCAGTTGGTAAACTTAAAGGTCTTTCTTACTGTCTTTATGCCTGATTTCTGATCCTACCTCAAAATGGCAATATGACGGTGAGTTTCTCAAGAAGTGAGGCATGTGGCAAACGTCAAAGCCTAATAAATTTACTACAGAATGAAGTTCTGTTTCATACATCAGTATCATAAAAGTAAATATTGCCTATTCTATTTTAGTGAATATTTTTAACCAGAAACAACCCATAAGAGATGATTTTGAGCAAGTTCTTAGCCAATACATATGGGCAGAGGAGATATATCAGTAGAAAATGCATAACAAGCAGCACACTGCAATCACTGTTGATGTATATGTGCCTCCTATAAATGCAGACCAATAGTTCAGTAAATACTAGTTTAAAGCGGAGAGCAAAGTAAATGTAAAGGAATTGCATTATTGTAATCATTTGTGTTTCTCTGACTATACCCCAGTGAATAAGAAATACTTAGTATATTAGATATTTGTATTTCAATTAAAGTAACCTTATAACAAAGAGAAGAGAACAGTTGAAATGTATCATGAAGGTTTTTATATTTATCTTAAAACCTAGATTGTCATCATCTTCAATCCAGGAAAGGATGTCGTCCCCAAAGTCTTAAAACCATCATCAACAGATTTCAACTTAAAAAACACACATTAATATAGGAACCCCCAAGAGAATCTAAACAATTGTTTTATGAGAAATATGAAATTAGAGAAGCGGGGCTTGATGCTCTTGTTTTCCTTAAGCAGCTATGACCTGAAATGAGGCAATGGCTGTGTATCAGTGTGCTCTCTGCGTTAGGAAGAAAGTAATGTTGAACATGAAGAGCATCTTTGACTTCGAACATACTAATCACACAAAGGGTGTATTCTTTCTGATTCTATTGGTGAGTTATGCTGTGCACACAAACAAAAGGAACAGATGTGTACAGTCAGCCCAGTGTGGCCTGGGTTGCCTCTGTTGTTCTTCCCCTGGTTAGTGCTTTTCTCACTAACCCTCTTGTTACTGTGAGAAGACAGTGCTGTGTTGCTAACCCAGGCTTCTACAAGGTGGGGAAAAGTAGGTTTACAGTTGTGTGTGTGGAAAATAGTACAATTATGTATAAATAATCATACAACCATAAAGTCTGTGTTTCCCATACTCAACTGTAAACCTATTTACCCCATGCTATCTATGGATTAAGCTGGCTTGGGGGAGGAAGTCTATGGATCTAGTAGTTTCTCCTGATGGTAAGCTTTTAGGGTGCCTGGATCAATCTGCCTTGGGCTTTTTGCTTCCATTGTGTATGAAGTGTGTGATCCAAGAGGCCAAGAGGCCACAAGAAGATAGCTCCTACAGATGGAATCTCCAAAGACACATATTTCATTTCTAGGCCAACATTTCACCTTATGAGATACTAGAGGCCCGGTGCACAAAAATTTGTGCACTTGGGTGGGCTGTTCCCTCAGCCTGGCCAGTGCCTTCTCTCAGTCTGGGACCCCTCGGGGGATGACCACCTGCTGGCTGAGGCCTGCTCCCTGGGGGATTGGGACTAAGATGGCAATCAGACATCCCTCTGGCAGCCCTCAGGGGATGTCCACTTGCCAGCAGGGAGCAGACCTAAGCTGCAGTCAGACATCCTTAGCGCTGCTGAGGAGGCAGGAGAGGCTCCCACCACCACCGCTGTACTGGCAGCCATCAGCCTGGCTTGTGGCTCAGCAGAGCTCGCCTTGTGAGAGCGCACTGACCACCAGCGGGCAGCTCCTGCATTGAGCGTCTGCCCCCTGGTGGTCCGTGTGTGTCATAGTGACCAGTCATTCCCAGTCTTTCTGCTGTAGGGGTCAGTTTGCATATTACCCTTTTACTATATAGCAGGGGTCCTCAAACTATGGCCTGCGGGCCACATGCAAACACAAATATTGTAATTGTTCCTGTTTCATTCTTTTACTTCAAAATAAGATATGTGCAGTGTGCATAGGAATTTGTTCATAGTGTTTTTTTTAAACTATACTCTGGCCCTCCAACTGTCTGAGAGACAGTGAACTAGCCCCCTGCTTAAAAAGTTTGAGGACCCCTGCTATATAGGATAGAGGCCTGGTGCATGGGTGGGGGCCGGCTGGTTTGCCCTGAATGGTGTCCCGGATCAGGGTGGGGGTTCCCATTTGGGTGCCTGGCCAGACTGGGTGAGGGGCTGATAGCTGTTTTCAGGCTGCTCGCACCCCCTTTAGGGTGGGGGTCCCCACTGGGGTGCCTGGCCCGCCTGGATGAAGTGCTGATGGCTGTTTTCAGGCTGCCTGCACCCCCTTAAGGGTTGGGGTCCCCACTGGGGTGCCTGGCCAGCCTGGAAGAGGGGCTGATGGCTGTTTTGAGAGTGCCTGCACCCCCTTCAAGGTGGGGGTTCCCATTTGGGTGCCTGGCCAGCCTGCATTAGGGGCTGAGGGCTGTTTTCAGGCTGCCTGCACCCCCTTTAATGTGGGGGTCCCCACTAGTGTGCCTGGCCAGCATGGATGAGGGGCTGAGGGCTGTTTTCAGGCGGGCCAAGCCTGCAACTGAAGCTCCCAGTCACTCCTTTTTTTTCAGTTTATTCTGGGATTTATTTACCTTCTGGAATGGAAACATTGTTGCGGCTCCAGCTCCTAGGCCGGCTGGCTGAAAACAGGTACCTGGCATTTGTTTAGCTTCTATAAGTGCAACATTGTTGCCTAGACTGGAGCTCAGAGCCCGGCTGCGGCAGGCTGGGAACCTTGGCTAGCTCCATCACTGGAGCAAGCAAGCCTCATGTTCCCTTCAGCTGCCTGGCTTCCAGCCGCTATCTTTGCTGGCAGATAATTTGCATATCGCCCTATTTAGGCAATGGGAAGCAGAGCAGAGGTATGGTTAATTACCATGTTTGTCTGTTATTAGATAAGAAGAGTTTTTGCAAAGATGGTGCATTCTTACCTGAGAAGAAATTGTGAGAAGTGTTGCAGTGTAGAGATATGGCTTAAAATTATAAACTTTTTCAAGGCTTTCCCTCTTGGAATCCTGCATTACCTTGCTAAATTCCTGGAACTAATATGTAATATGAGACTAACACTACGAGCTAAATATCTGCCATCCAAACCAGTCTCTCCTTTTCTGTATTCCCGTGGTAATCATGGGAATCCCTAGCTACTGCAGTTATGGGGCTCATCCCGTGCGACCCAGTGTGCGTATTGCTCTTGCCAGTGGACAGGGATGCTGCCCAGGATTTTTCTCTTGGGCTTTACTCAGTTGATGGTGGTGTTTAGACAAGGCGGCATATGCAGCCTGGGATCATGCAGGAGGCCCTAGCTTGCCCTTCAAGTTAATGTTTAGGCTTCATCTGATGTTTGATCTCATGCACCAGTAAGCTCTGGATGCTGTGTTCTGAAAGCCAGGTGGGCGACCTATGGCCACTTCCAAATACTGAGGCCTTCGGAGACAGGCCTCCAATGGAGGCTTCACTCTACTGCATGCAGTGTGACCTCCGCCCATTACTGAACCTCTCAGGTAAAGCGACACAGGGATACTGGCCTTGCATGTTGTGAAGGTTACCTGAAGTGGTGTATTCATGGGCCTGGGCATAGGTGTGGAGTCAATGATAATGTATTTCCCACGTCCTGTCCTGGGTGGGCCTCCTACTGCAGACATTCACTTATGTAGGCCCCTGTTATCAGCTGCCCCAGGAGAACTCTAAGCCCGTGCCACTCATCTGGTAGATTCCCCTAATTTGTTCTCACTTTCCCCAACTACAATCATATATGTATGAGGCAACCCATACCATAGGAAATGTGTCCTGAATCTGTTTTCTGAAATACTTATCTAGTGGTCATGAGACATAAGGCCAACTTCCCAAGAGACTTTTTACATTTCTCCTGCTCAACCTAGACTCAGCTTCTGCCCTCTCAACTCTATTCAAATTTTCCTCTTTTAACACTAATCTCAGATCCTGCTTCTCACTTCTGCCGTATACCCACCTCCTGCTTCTCTTGATAAATCCATAACCTCTCCCCGCTTTTGGCCTTTGTGGCCATGGCCCAAGTTCCTTTCTTCCCACAGTGCTTACCGCTTGTCCCTCATTCGCCAATCCAACTTCCAATTCTTTCCTTATCATGCAGCCTTTGATCCTCATACCCACCAAAGAAAGAGCACAGTTAACAGCATCTCAAAACACAAAATACCTCTTTATTATTAAATGCTAATGTATAATACTTATTCAATTTTATTAAGTTATAAAATATACCAAGATTGAGAAATTTCTATCTATCTATCTATCTATCTATCTATCTATCTATCTATCTATGATCTATCTATCTCTCTATGGTCGGTCTATCTATCTATCTATCTATCTATCTATCTATCTATCTATCTATGGAAAAACAGCAGGTACCCAAATGCACCAGTACTCCCAGCATCTCCTACATCACATAGCCATAGTACAGAGAAATGTCCATTTCTTTTTCCCTGTCAATGAAATGCTGCATTTCCCCCAATTTGGCAGCATTCTCACGCTCTAGCTGAGCCTTCCTCTTCATGGCCTCTCGATCTGCCCTCTGCTCATTTGTGATGGGTGTTGACATGGCTTGCCCCAGAACCTCAGATTTCCTCCATGGAATTGGTTGGAGGGCGAAATCCTGGAGTAGATAGTGGTTGTGAGGCTTGAGCGGAGTCCGGGGCTGGCTCACAGCGGAGTGAACAGGCTCCCGCTGGAAAGAAGCACAAGATGAGGTTTTGTAGGGCCCAGGCCTAGAAGCAGGAGGCTGAGGGGCACTAGGGCCGTCGCGGTTGTTCAGACCTGGTCCAGCTGAGTTGGCTGATACTGGCTGAGCTGATTTGGCAGGACCTATCAGAGATGCAGGAGTTGGCAGGGATGCATTGACTGCAGCAGGCTTGGCAGGGTTGGTCACAGCAGGCCGACGTGATGCCAGAGACTGTGGCCTGCGAGGAACAGGTCGAACTTGAGGCTTGTCCATGGTTGGGAAAACCAATGGCACCAGCTTGACCTTCCCGGGAGAAGGCAGCTTGTCCTGGGATGGAGGTGGAGCCCCTTTGTCAGCACTTGCATCTGGTTTTTGGGGATTGACTTGAGTTTTCCCAGGACCTTTGCCCTCGCGGGGAGAAACCAGCCATGGTTTGGTAGCTGGGCGTGGCTGGGGGCCTTTGGTGTTGCTTGAGTTTCCCAGGGCCCGCGAGGAAGACAGGTCAGCTTTCTCATCCCTCTTCTTGCCCAGCGCAGGGAAAACCTGCACAGACTCCAGCATGTGCATACCGAGGCCGCTGCGAGGCTTTTTGATGGCCTCTGCTGGCAGCTCAGGGTGACTTTTCTTCCTCTTCATCTTGGGAATGGCTGGCTTCTCCTCTGCCTTGACTTTGTTCCCTGACTGCTTCCTCTCCTCAGCTCTCTTGGGGTAGTTTTCCTTGTTTCTTTTGGTGTTTTCCTGCCCATGGCTCTTAGTATTGCTGGTCCTGCTGGCTGCAGCTTTCTGAGGTTTGCTGTTAGAATGCTTGGCCATGTTCGAAGGAGCCCTGCCACCAGCTGCAGCATTGCCAGGAACCAGTTCTCCCACAAACACACAATCTGGGCTCTCGGGCTTGATCTTGGCCTTGGGAGCATCACTGATAGACTCAGAGGCTTTGTGTTTGATCTTCCTGCCTTGATCAGAGCGAGTCTTTCTGACACTTGACTCTTTCTGCACTTCGTGCAACGTGAGGCCCCTGGTGTCTTTGGTTTTGATCACCTTGGGTCCTTGGGGCTGATCAAGGTCATCCAAGGAAGTGAAGACCTGTGGAAGGTGAATACCCTCCACCAGGGTGTGGATGTCTGCAAAACTGTCATTAGATTCAGTCCCATTTTCAAGTGTCCCTTGGTCCTTAAGACTCAGGCTATTCTTTGCCCAACCAGAGTTGTCACAACCAGGCTGCTCCTCTTGGCCAAGGGGATCAGTGCAGGCCAGCACCTGTGGACTGTCAGGGACTTCTAAAGGGAGCAGTGGAGCAGCTTCGTTTTCTGTTGGGATCTGGTACCCATTCACATGCTTGGCAAGCTTGGTTTTAATATTCTCCACATTCTTATTCTCTTTCTGTTCCTGGCTTGGAGCTGGAGGCAGTGCCAGGAGATTCCTAGGACTCTGGACGAGGGGTGCCATTGACATGTCCCCACTCTGAGGTGGTGGATAACTCTCAGGTACCTGGATATGTCTGTTACTGCCGGACTTGAGGAATTCTCGAGTAGGTGGTAAATGAAATAGTTGGCCTGGAAGTGGCAATGCCAGGGAAGTCTCCATCACTACAATGGAATCAAGGGGAAGTCGGTCAGTCCCTGGCAATAAGATGCTCCCCCAGCACCACCATTGCAACAGTCATGTGTCTTCCAACAGTGGGAAAGGCATCCCTACAAGCTCTTTTGCAGGGTCGTGAACAGCACCGTGTGCTCGGAGATAAAGGATTTTCTTTGCATTTCACGGGGTTGTTATAAGTCACATAAAACTTAAAGTGATTTTTAAGAAATGTTTCTCATGCTCATATGGAACCCTTGTAATTCTCTCTACTTTCCTGAGTGAGTGAAAACACTTCACACCAAGGACTAAGACAGGGAATGGAGCTCTTCCTGACTAAGTCTATAAGCAGGGGAGATAATGGCCTGTTTGCTTTGGACAAGATGTTGGAACACATGACCCTAAATCCAGGTGTCGACTCAGGAAGGGATGGAACGTTAAATGGGCACTATCACAATAATGTACTGAAAGGCCTTAGAAAGAGACAAACAATAAATCAAGGGAGTTTATTGCGGCATTGTAGTTCAGGAGGACTCATCAGGCAGGGCAGTGGACAGTGTGGTGTCCCTTGGTATGCTCTTGGAGTTCTCCTACATGGAGCATCCATGGCTGTTAGTTTCCCACCTTCCCACCTCTGTCAGGTGTCCTCATAAGGAGTCTGACAATGGGGGGCATTGACTGAGGGTGGTAGTGGTTACAGTCACAGGACTTACATTCTAGCTGTCTGAGGACCCACCGCTTCCCAGCCGCAGAGTGACCCTAGCTTTGAATGCTGACCTTATTGCTCTTCCATGTTGCTGTTTGTACTCACCTTGAAAACCTGTCTTTGTGATGGGTTGAGGAGGCACAGAGTAGCAGATTCCACAGGTGGAGGCTGGTGGTATCATACTTGTGGACTGAGCCTCCTTTAGCACCATGACCATCCCTGCGTCAGGGACAGAGGCCCTGCTCTCTGTGTAAGACACAGAGCCATAGGACTGCAGGTAGGAACCACCCTCTTCAGAGAGCAGAGGGTCCATTGTGCCTTGATTGTAGTAACACACATGATTTCCCACCTGGTAGGGATGTGACAGGCTCTGTCCCTGAATGGGTGCCCCCTGAACAAGGTTGACAGAAAGTGATGGATACTGAGGAGCCATATTATAGGCATCTGAGGGTTTATCACACTGGGACGCCCGAGACATAGAGGAGACAGTTGTGTCCTGGTCAGTGACAGTCACAGTGAAGTTTCTGAGTGATGATGACTTCTTTTCAGTGTCTCCTGTAATTGCCCACTCAAAAACTTTCGGATTGGAAGCAGCTGGAATGGAGATAGGGCTCTGGCCAGGAATTCCAGACAACATGGTTGTGCAAGAATGTTGGTAAAAGTGGGCACCACCCATGAGAGGTTGGAAAGAGGTGCCAGAGGCTGATGGCAGGAGCCATGGTGAACTGTTGGCTGGAGCAGAGAAGCTGTAGAAATTACAGACACTTCCTGCATTGCTCTCCACAGGAAGAGAGCGTTGCAGAGGGGTTGAAATTCCAAGGAAAGGTGGATTTTTGCAATTCTCTGTAGGGAACAAGAGGGTGATGACAAAAATCAAAGAGATTGATAAACAATATGTGTGAAAAACAGCATTATTTTAAGATTCTTGCTTTCAGCCCTAGCTCTTTTGGTTCAGTTGGATAGAGCATTGGCCTGCGAGTCCAGGTTCAATTGCAGTCAAGAGCACAAGCCCAGGTTGCGGGCTCAATTCCCCAGTAAGGGGCCTGCAGAAGGCAGCCAATCAATGATTCTCTCTCATCATTGATGTTTCTCTCTCTCTCTCTTTCTCTCTCTCTCTCTCTCTCCCTCCCCCTTCCTCTCTGAAGTCAATAAAATAGAGATATCATGTACTGGTGGGGTCCCTCAGCCTGCCTGTGCCCTCTCACAATCCGGGGCCCCTGGGGGGATGTTGGACTGCTGGTTTTGGCCTGAGGGATGTTGTAGTGCACGAAGCAGCAGGTGGACCGGGAAGGAGCCCGAGCCAGGGCCAGGCGCTGAGCAGCTCCAGCGTGGTAGTGGCAGCACTGCCGCAGAGGTGGGAGAGGCTCCTTCCACTGCAGCTGCTCCAGCCATGAGCCCAGGTTTCTGGTGCCCATCAGTCAGCTGAGCGGTGCTCCCACTGTGGGAGCACACTGACCACCAGGGGGCAGCTCCTGCATTGAGCGTTTGCCCCTGGTGGTCAGTGCGTGTCATAGCGGCCAGTCAACTGGTCATTCACTTTTTTGATCATTCAGTCGCTTAGGCGTTTATATATAATATAAAAACTTGGGCAAAATTGTACACAAGACCCAAGTGGTGTGGTTCATACATTGTTCTCTAGGCTAGAAGCAACCACTCCCTGACCTATCTCGCTCTTGAACCTACAGTAGTATTGATTTGTATGCTCTGTCCTAGAATTAAAGCATTTTAGAACCAGAAGTCCTTGGAGAATCCCTGTTCTAGCATTCTCATTTCACGAGTGAGGAAACTACGGTTCGGTTCTCTCCCTATGTTAGTATTAGTACCTGCTTCCATAACCTAAACATCCCCACTTGCTTGCCAGAGCTCTGCGCATTACACTGCCAACATGTAAGAGCAGTTGAACTTCTGATGCAGATGTTTGTTTGTCCATGGGAAGACAGCACATCAATTGTCATAACAATCTTCAGCGTCTCATTTTGCCTGTGCCCTTCACATGCTCCTCCTATAATTCTCATAGAAGCTCAATGTAGTTGGTAAACTTAAAGGGTCTTTCTTACTGTCTTTATGCCTGATTTCTGATCCTACCTCAAAATGGCTATCTGACGGTGAGTTTCTCAAGAAGTGAGGCACGTGGCAAACATCAAAGCCTAATAAATTTACTACAGAATGAAGTTCTGTTTCATACATCAGTATCATAAAAGTAAATATTGCCTATTCTATTTTAGTGAATACTGTTAACCAGAAACAACCCACAAGAGGTGATTTTGAGTAAGTTCTTAGCCAGTAAATATGGTCAGAGGAGAGATATCAGTAGAAAATGCATAACAAGCAGCACACTGCAATCACTGTTGATGTGTATGTGCCTCCTATAAATGCAGACCAATAGTTCAGTAAATAATACTAGTTTAAAGCGGAGAGCAAAGAAAATGTAAAGGAATTCCATTATTGTAATCATTTGTGTTTCTCTGACTATACCCCAGTAAATAATAAATACTTAGTATATTAGATATTTGTATTTCAATTAAAGTAACCTTATAACAAAGAGAAGAGAACAGTTGAAATGCATCATGAAGGTTTTTATATTTATCTTAAAACCTAGATTGTCATCATCTTCAATCCAGGAAAGGATGTCGTACCCAAAGTCTTAAAACCATCATCAATAGATTTCAATTCAAAAAACACACATTAATATAGGAATCCCCAAGAGAATCTAAACAATTGTTTTGTGAGAAATATGAAATTAGCGAAGCGGGGCTTGATGCTCTCTTTTTTTTCCTTAAGCAGCTCTGACCTGAAATGAGGCAATGGCTGTGTATCAGCGTGCTCTCTGCGTTAGGAAGAAAATAACTTTGAAGATGAAGAGCATCTTTGACTTTGAACATACTAATCACACAAAGGATGTGTTCTTTCTGATTCTATTTAGGACATATCTTTCTTTTAGGTCTTACATTATTTTGTTTACTAGACCAAACATTGCCATAGTTTAAAAATCAGAATGAATTGAAACACTGAAAATTCTGTTATTTCCAATGCCCTAAATCAGTGGTCGGCAAACTCATTAGTCAACAGATCCAAATATGTACAGTACCACGATTGAAATTTCTTTTGAGAGACCAATATTTTAAACTTAAACTATATAGGTAGGTACATTGTTATTAACTTAATTTGGGTACTCCTAAGGCTTAGGAAGAGCCACACTCAAGGGGCCAAAGAGCCGCATGTGGCTCGCGAGCCGCAGTTTGCCGACCACGGCCCTAGATAATCGCCTTTCTTAGTTTCTTGTCTATAAGAAACATCATTTCGGAAATACATTTTTAAATGTTTATATTGCAAACTGTCACATGCCATCTGCGTTCAGAGAGGCAATAAGAAAACAGGCAACTAAATAGGATTGTTTTGATACACTGCTTTGGCTAGTGGTACCCTACTCCAGCCTTACTTTCCTTCCTATTCTATCAATGTAAGCATTTGCTGAGACCCGCATTACTTTGCCCTCGTCCGAGCTGATTTCACCCTATGCTCTTTCTGCTTTCATTTAAAATCGTTGGTTCCCTCCCATATTCCATTCCAAACTACTCTTTTTGTTCTCATGAGCTCTTTCATGTTCTCCTTGTTCATTTTTATACTTTCCCCTCCTTCCTGCTTGTGTATTTCCCTCCCTCTTGGTTCCCGTTGGCCTGTGCTGACGAAACCAGTTCTAATTTTTTTACATTGAAATACTTGCCTTCCTATAGCCCAGTTCTCTCCATCCTCTCTCCCTATTTCCTCTGTTATCCTCTTTTAGATAGAAAACTCCAAAACCACATGAATATTACTTTTGGAACAGCACTCAATTTAAAATACTAAAGTTGAAACCTTGGTGGTTGGAGATCTTTACACATGAGACTATATATATTTTGCTAGTTTTCTACATGACTTAGGTTTTCTTTCTATTGCTGTTGAAACACTGTCAAGCAGTCTTGATTTCATTGTCAACAGGAGTGTTCTTTAAAACTCCATATTAGAAAAGGAAGGGATTAGAGTCCACAACCAATTTAACATCCGAATGTGGCAGATGAGGAAAAATCATTTTTTGTGAGAGATTCAATGACTTGTCCAAAGTCACATTGCTTGTAGATGTCAAAATCTAAACTGAAATTAGGTCTGCAGACTTCTATATCATATTTCCCCAAATGACTCTATGCTCTTTGGACACTATTGCTAAATTTAGGTACAAATAACAATCCAATGAAAAACTTCAAAAAAGTTCTTTCCTTACCTGACATGGTCAGAGAAGAGGAGCAAATATCAACTGTAGATGCAAGGAATGAAGATATCTCAGCGGCTGAAGCCAAAGAGCACATGTGTCCAGTACGAAGGTCACTGGTCATACTGGCCACTGGTCACTGGTCACCAGTTACTGGTCACTGGTCCGTTGCGATGATCCAAATTTATTTACAGACAACTCCATGGGCACCCCAAGATTCTACCAGGTGGTGGTAGGTTTGGTGGGAGAATGATGTCACAAAGCAGGCAGTTTAAAGGGATGAGAGAGCCAATCGGGAGGTCAGGTTCCCAAGAAGACAGGATTGGATAGCGGGAGCTGTAGGGGAGCTAAACCAACACCTAAATGGCTGAGCTCTCAGGACACATGGGCTAGATGACCATACAGCTGTGATAGTCTCACTTTCCCCAGGCTCTTATGTTAGGGAAATGATGTCAATGTTTGTTGCACACATTCATGAATATGATTAACTACTAGTTGCTTATATTCTCCATATTATACTGTATAACATGTTTATCATTTTATATATTGCTAATATCCTTAGAGAGAATGGAAAGGGACATCTAGGTTGCACACTTACAGTTGTTCTGAAATCATACCAGTCCATCTCATAAGTGAATTTACTGTGGCTTTTGAGGAGAAAAGGAAGGGATTAAGGAGCTCTTTGTGTCCGTTGGTTGAGCAGTTAAATGAAGTTTCTTGAGTGTATTTTGTGCAGAATGCTGTGGTCCAAGGCTCTTCTCTTGTAGTTTCTTCTCCTTGAATCCCACCTTCCCTGGGTTGGGCAGGGCCAGCCCAGGTGGACTTGCATCTGCTACCACTCTCATTGTTTCTCCTTCTTCATTGTAGGCACTGTTTGTAGGTGGACAAGCTTTGATCTTGCATGCTGACACTCCTGGATGTTACTCCCTGTCCACTTCCAGCAGCAGGGTCTTCTTTGTAGTGTCTGATGCCTCCCCCAATGGGCTCTGTCCATTACAAGCAACGACCACAGAGCTAGGAGTCAGCTGACTGCCATCATTTCCTCTTCCAGCCTTGGGTTGCTCTTCTTCTGCCCGTAATTTGCTCCCTCTGGTTCCTTGGGCCATGTCGGCATCCTGCCATCCTGCTGGATTATATGCGAGAGGCCTTCACGGTATTTTCCCTTCTCCTTCTCTCATAAAGTGGATCCGGTGTGGCAGTTGCTGCAGTCTCCTCCCCCTTTGCAAACAGCCGCTGTAGAACTTGGGGCCTCCAGGATTCTCTGTCTGCCATGCTTGGGTGCAAAGCCAGGCAAAAGTGACGAGGAGACTAGTTAGAGAAAAGACAAGGACCTTCTTGGAGAATCGGGGACAGGCACAGTGAAATTGTACAGGACAGAAGAGATTCATGTGGATGTTTTAGGTTCTGTGAATAATATGTTTACACATTTTGGGCTCATTTTGTATTAAGAGAACAGACAATTTACATGTGCACACAACTTATCTAGTGCAACAAATGCAAGGAATTTTGCTCACTACAATTATAATCTTCAATATATTTTCATTTTCTTTTATGTCATATCAGCTCAATTATATAAATCATTGGTGTGTTTGCAGAACAGAGATTGTCGGTATGCTGTGTGTCAATGCTCTGGTTTTGTTCATTTGTTTTTTTCCTAGTCGTACCTTTTATTAATTTATTCATCTTTATTGTTGTATTAGAGATGTCCCCTTTATTTTCTATTTTGTCTTTCCCTCCATTGAACCCCTCCACCCACCCCACCCCTGCCCACCCGCCTTCTACCTTCACCGCTCCATTTTCTGTGTCCATGGACTATGCATACATGCATACAAGTTCCCCAGTTCATCACACCACACCCACACCCCCACCTTCCCTCTAAATTTTGTCAATCCGTTCCATGCTTCTGTATCTCTAGGTCTACTTTGCTCATCAGTTTATTTTGTTCATTAGATTCCACATATGAGTGAGATTATGTAATCCCTGTCTTTCTCTGGCTTATTTGGCTTAGCATAATACTCTCCAGGTCTATCCATGCTTTGCAAATGGTAAGAGTTCTTTCCTTTTGTACAGCCGCATAGTATTTCATTGTGTAAATGTACCACTGCTGTTTTATCCACTCATCTGCTCATGGGGACTTGGCCTGTTTTCCAAATCTTAGCTACTTTAATTTGTGCTGCTTTGAACATAGGTGGGCATATATTCGTTTTGATTGGTGTTTCTGGTTTCTTAGGATATATTCCTAGAAATGGGATCACTAGGTCAAATGAAAGTTCTATCTTTTGATTTGTTGAGGAAACTCTTTAGTGTTTTTCACAGTGACTGCACCAGTCTGCATTCCCAGCAGCACTCTAGTCTTATTTGCAAAGATTCTACCATGGTAAGACATATTGCATATTTCTCCCTTGACGAGAATTTCTTGAAGCATCATGAACTAGCTTGATCTGATGGATTTTGTGGAGAAACTTAAAAAGGGGTCTATGAAAAAGGACATTGTGGTGAGTTATGCTGTGCATGCAAACGAAGGGAACAGATGTGTACAGTCAGCCCAGTGTGGCCTGGGTTGCCTCTGTTGTTCTTCCCCTGGTTAGTGCTTTTCTCACTAACCCTCTTGTTACTGTGAGAAGACAGTGCTGTGTTGCTAACCCAGGCTTCTACAAGGTGGGGAAAAGTAGGTTTACAGTTGTGTGTGTGGAAAATAGTACAGTTATGTATAAATAATCATACAACCATAAAGCCTATGTTTCCCATACTCAACTGTAAACCTACTTTACCCCATGCTATGTATGGATTAAGTTGGCTTGGGGGAGGAAGTCTATGGATCTACTAGTTTCTCCTGATGGTAAGCTTTTAGGGTGCCTGGATCAATCTACCTTGGGCTTTTTGCTTCCATTGTGTATGAAGTGTGTGATCCAAGAGGCCAAGAGGCCACAAGAAGATAGCTCCTACAGATGGAATCTCCAAAGACACATATTTCATTTCTAGGCCAACATTTCACCTTATGAGATACTAGAGGCCCGGTGCACAAAAATTTGTGCACTTGGGTGGGCGGTCCCCTCAGCCCGGCCAGTGCCCTCTCTCAGTCTGGGACCCCTCGGGGGATGACCACCTGCTGGCTGAGGCCTGCTCCCTGGGGGATTGGGACTAAGATGGCAATCAGACATCCCTCTGGCAGCCCTCAGGGGATGTCCACTTGCCAGCAGGGAGCAGACCTAAGCTGCAGTCGGACATCCTTAGCGCTGCTGAGGAGGCAGGAGAGGCTCCCACCACCACCGCTGTACTGGCAGCCATCAGCCTGGCTTGTGGCTGAGCAGAGCTCCCCCTGTGAGAGCGCACTGACCACCAGGGGGCAGCTCCTGCATTGAGCGTCTGCCCCCTGGTGGTCCGTGTGTGTCATAGTGACCAGTCATTCCCAGTCTTTCTGCTGTAGGGGTCAGTTTGCATGTTACCCTTTTACTATATAGCAGGGGTCCTCAAACTACGGCCTGCGGGCCACATGCCAACACAAATATTGTAATTGTTCCCGTTTCGTTCTTTTACTTCAAAATAAGATATGTGCAGTGTGCATAGGAATTTGTTCATAGTGTTTTTTTCAAACTATCCTCTGGCCCTCCAACGGTCTGAGGGACAGTGAACTAGCCCCCTGTTTAAAAAGGTTGAGGACCCCTGCTATATAGGATAGAGGCCTGGTGCATGGGTGGGGGCTGGCTGGTTAACCCTGAATTGTGTCCCGGAACAGGGTGGGGGTCCAGCTTGGGTGCCTGGCCAGACTGGGTGAGGGGCTGATGGCTGTTTTCAGGCTGCTCGCACCCCCTTTAGGGTGGGGGTCCCCACTGTGGTGCCTGGCCCGCCTGGATGAGGTGCTGATGGCTGTTTTCAGGCTGCCTGCAACCCCTTAAGGGTTGGGGTCCCCACTGGGGTGCCTGGCCAGCCTGGATGAGGGGCTGATGGCTGTTTTCAGACTGCCGGCACCCCCTTCAGGGTGGGGGTTCCCATTTGGGTGCATGGCCAGCCTGGTTTAGGGGCTGATGGCTGTTTTCAGGCTGCCTGCACCCCCTTTAATGTGGGGGTCCCCCCTAGTGTGCCTGGCCAGCATGGATGTGGGGCTGAGGGCTGATTTCAGGCCGGGCGAGCCTGCAACTGAAGCTCCCAGTCACTCCTATTTTTCATTTTTTCTGTTTATTCTGGGATTTATTTACCTTCTGGAATGGAAACTTTGTTGTGGCTCCAGCTCCTAGGCCGGCTGGCTGAAAACAGGTACCTGGCATTTGTTTAGCTTCTATAAGTGCAACATTGTTGCCTAGACTGGAGCTCAGAGCCCGGCTGCGGCAGGCTGGGAACCTTGGGTAGCTCCATCACTGGAGCAAGCAAGCCTCATGTTCCCTTCAGCTGCCTGGCTTCCAGCCGCTATCTTTGCTGGCAGATAATTTGCATATCGCCCTAATTAGCCAATGGGAAGCAAAGCAGAGGTATGGTTAATTACCATGTTTGTCTATTATTAGATAAGAAGAGTTTTTGCAAAGATGGTGCATTCTTACCTGAGAAGGAATTGTGGGAAGTGTTGCAGTGTAGAGATATGGCTTAAAATTATAAACTTTTTCAAGGCTTTCCCTCTTGGAATCCTGCATTACATTGCTAAATTCCTGGTACTAATATGTAACATGAGACTAACACTACGAGCTAAATATCTGCCATCCAAACCAGTCTCTCCTTTTCCGTATTCCCGTGGTAATCATGGGAATCCCCAGCTACTGCAGTTAGGGGGCTCATCACCTGCGACCCAGTGTGCCTATTGCTCTTGCCAGTGGACATGGATGCTTCCCAGGATTTCTCTCTTGGGCTCCGCTCAGTTGATGGTGGTGTTTAGACAAGGCGGCATATGCAGCCTGGGATCATGCAGGAGGCCCTAGCTTGCCCTTCAAGTTAATGTTTAGGCTTCATCTGATGTTTGATCTCATGCACCAGTAAACTCTGGATGCTGTGTTCTGAAACCCAGGTGGGCGACCGATGGCCACTTACAAATACTGAAGCCTTCGGAGACAGGCCTCCAATGGAGGCTTCACTCTACTGCATGCAGTGTGACCTCAGCCCCTTGCTGAACCTCTCAGGTAAAGTGACACAGGGATACTGGCCTTGCATGTTGTGAAGGTTACCTGAAGTGGTGTAGTCATGGGCCTGGGCCTAGGTGTGGAGTCAGTGATAATATATTTCCCACGTCCTGTCCTGGGTGGGCCTCCTACTGCAGACGTTCACTTCTGTAGGCCCCTGTTATCAGCTGCCCCAGGAGAACTCTAAGCCCGTGCCACTCATCTGGTAGAGTCCCCTAATTTGTTCTCACTTTCTCCAACTACAATCATATATGTATGAGGCAACCCATACCATAGGAAATGTGTCCTGAATCTGTTTTCTGAAATACTTATCTAGTGGTCATGAGACATAAGGCCAACTTCCCAAGAGACTTTTTACATTTCTCCTGCTCAACCTAGACTCAGCTTCTGCCCTCTCAACTCTATTCAAATTTTCCTCTTTTAACACTAATCTCAGATCCTGCTTCTCACTTCTGCCGTATACCCACCTCCTGCTTCTCTTGATAAATCCATAACCTCTCCCCGCTTTTGGCCTTTGTGGCCATGGCCCAAGGTCCTTTCTTCCCACAGTGCTTACCGCTTGTCCCTCATTCGCCAATCCAACTTCCAATTCTTTCCTTATCATGCAGCCTTTGATCCTCATACCCACCAAAGAAAAAGCACACTTAACACCATCTCAAAACACAAAATACTTCTTTATTACTAAATGCTAATGTATAATACTCAATTTTATTAAGTTATAAAATATACCAAGATTGAGAAATTTCTATCTATCTATCTATCTATCTATGATCTATCTATCTCTCTATGGTCGGTCTATCTATCTATCTATCTATCTATCTATCTATCTATCTATCTATGGAAAAACAGCAGGTACCCAAATGCACCAGTACTCCCAGCATCTCCTACATCACATAGCCATAGTACAGAGAAATGTCCATTTCTTTTTCCCTCTCAATGAGTTGCTGCATTCCCCCCAATTTGGCAGCATTCTCACGCTCTAGTTGCGCCTTCCTCTTCATGGCCTCTCGATCTGCCCTCTGCTCATTTGTGATGGGTGTTGACATGGCTTGCCCCAGAACCTCAGATTTCCTCCATGGAATTGGTTGGAGGGCGAAATCCTGGAGTAGATCGTGGTTGTGAGGCTTGAGCGGAGTCCGGGGCTGGCTCACAGCGGAGTGAACAGGCTCCCGCTGGAAAGAAGCACAAGATGAGGTTTTGTAGGGCCCTGGCCTAGAAGCAGGAGGCTGAGGGGCACTAGGGCCGTCGCGGTTGTTCAGACCTGGTCCAGCTGAGTTGGCTGATACTGGCTGAGCTGATTTGGCAGGGCCTATCAGAGATGCAGGAGTTGGCAGGGATGCATTGACTGCAGCAGGCTTGGCTTTGTTGGTCACAGCAGGCCGACGTGATGCCAGAGACTGTGGCCTGCGAGGAACAGGTCGAACTTGAGGCTTGTCCATGGTTGGGAAAACCAATGGCACCAGCTTGACCTTCCCGGGAGAAGGCAGCTTGTCCTGGGATGGAGGTGGAGGCCCTTTGTCAGCACTTGCATCTGGTTTTTGGGGATTGACTTGAGTTTTCCCAGGACCTTTGCCCTCGCGGGGAGAAACCAGCCATGGTTTGGTAGCTGGGCGTGGCTGGGGGCCTTTGGGGTTGCTGGAGTTTCCCAGGCCCCGCGAGGAAGACAGGTCAGCTTTCTCATCCCTCTTCTTGCCCAGTGCATGGAAAACCTGCACAGACTCCAGCATGTGCATACCGAGGCCGCTGCGAGGCTTTTTGACGGCCTCTTGTGGCAGCTCAGGGTGACTTTTCTTCCTCTTCATCTTGGGAATGGCTGGCTTCTCCTCTGCCTTGACTTTGTTCCCTGACTGCTTCCTCTCCTCAGCTCTCTGGGAGTAGTTTTCCTTGTTTCTTTTGGTGTTTTCCTGCCCATGGCTCTTAGTATTG
The DNA here is from genome assembly GCF_963259705.1 of Myotis daubentonii. Taxonomy (NCBI): domain Eukaryota; kingdom Metazoa; phylum Chordata; class Mammalia; order Chiroptera; family Vespertilionidae; genus Myotis; species Myotis daubentonii. Next base: position 91,774,879 of record NC_081845.1, on the reverse strand, counting down.
CTGGTCCTGCTGGCTGCAGCTTCCTGAGGTTTGCTGTTAGAATGCTTGGCCATGTTCGAAGGAGCCCTGCCACCAGCTGCAGCATTGCCAGGAACCAGTTTTCCCACAAACACACAATCTGGGCTGTCGGGCTTGATCTTGGCCTTGGGAGCATCACTGATAGACTCAGAGGCTTTGTGTTTGATCTTCCTGCCTTGATCAGAGCGAGTCTTTCTGACACTTGACTTTTTCTGCACTTCGTGCAACTTGAGGCCCCTGGTGTCTTTGGTTTTGATCACCTTGGGTCCTTGGGGCTGATCAAGGTCATCCAAGGAAGTGAAGACCTGTGGAAGGTGAATACCCTCCACCAGGGTGTCGATGTCTGCAAAACTGTCATTAGATTCAGTCCCATTTTCAAGTGTCCCTTGGTCCTTAAGACTCAGGCTATTCTTTGCCCAACCAGAGTTGTCACAACCAGGCTGCTCCTCTTGGCCAAGGGGATCAGTGCAGGCCAGCACCTGTGGACTGTCAGGGACTTCTAAAGGGAGCAGTGGAGCAGCTTCGTTTTCTGTTGGGATCTGGTACCCATTCCCGTGTTTGGAAAGCTTGGTTTTAATATTCTCCACATTCTTATTCTCTTTCTGTTCCTGGCTTGGAGCTGGAGGCAGTGCCAGGAGATTCCTAGGACCCTGGACGAGGGGTGCCATTGACATGTCCCCACTCTGAGGTGGTGGATAACTCTCAGGTACCTGGATATGTCTGTTACTGCCGGACTTGAGGAATTCTTGAGTAGGTGGTAAATAAAATAGTTGGCCTGGAAGTGGCAATGCCAGGGAAGTCTCCATCACTACAATGGAATCAAGGGGAAGTCGGTCAGTCCCTGGCAATAAGATGCTCCCTCAGCACCACCATTGCAGCAGTCATGTGTCCTCCAACAGTGGGAAAGGCATCCCTACGAGCTCTTTTGCAGGGTCATGAACAGCACCGTGTGCTCGGAGATAAAGGATTTTCTTTGCATTTCACAGGGTTGTTATAAGTCACATAAAAAATTACAGTCATTTTTAAGAAATGTTTCTCATTCTCATATGGAACCCTTCTAATTCTCTACTTTCCTGAGTGAATGAAAACACTTCACACCAAGGACTAAGACAGGGAAAGGAACTCTTCCTGACTAAGTCTATAAGCCAGGGGAGATAATGGCCTGTTTGCTTTGGACAAGATGTTGGAACACATGACCCTAAATCCAGGTGTCGACTCAGGAAGGGATGGAACGTTAAATGGGCACTATCACAATAATGTACTGAAAGGCCTTAGAAAGAGACAAACAATAAATCAAGGGAGTTTATTGCGGCATTGTAGTTCAGGAGGACTCATCAGGCAGGGCAGTGGACAGTGTGGTGTCCCTTGGTATGCTCTTGGAGTTCTCCTACATGGAGCATCCATGGCTGTAGTTTCCCACCTTCCCACCTCTGTCAGGTGTCCTCATAAGGAGTCTGACAATGGGGGGCATTGACTGAGGGTGGTAGTGGTTACAGTCACAGGACTTACATTCTAGCTGTCTGAGGACCCACCGCTTCCCAGCCGCAGAGTGACCCTAGCTTTGAATGCTGACCTTATTGCTCTTCCATGTTGCTGTTTGTACTCACCTTGAAAACCTGTCTTTGTGATGGGTTGAGGAGGCACAGAGTAGCAGATTCCACAGGTGGAGGCTGGTGGTATCATACTTGTGGACTGAGCCTCCTTTAGCACCATGACCATCCCTGGGTCAGGGACAGAGGCCCTGCTCTCTGTGTAAGACACAGAGCCATAGGGCGGCAGGTAGGGACCACCCTCTTCAGAGAGCAGAGGGTCCATTGTGCCTTGATTGTAGTAACACACATGATTTCCCACCTGGTAGGGATGTGACAGGCTCTGTCCCTGAATGGGTGCCCCCTGAACAAGGTTGACAGAAAGTGATGGATACTGAGGAGCCATATTATAGGCATCTGAGGGTTTATCACACTGGGACGCCCGAGACATAGAGGAGACAGTTGTGTCCTGGTCAGTGACAGTCACAGTGAAGTTTCTGAGTGATGATGACTTCTTTTCAGTGTCTCCTGTAAGAGCCCACTCAAAAACTTTCGGATTGGAAGCAGCTGGAATGGAGATAGGGCTCTGGCCAGGAATTCCAGACAACATGGTTGTGCAAGAATGTTGGTAAAAGTGGGCACCACCCATGAGAGGTTGGAAAGAGGTGCCAGAGGCTGATGGCAGGAGCCATGGTGAACTGTTGGCTGGAGCAGAGAAGCTGTAGAAATTACAGACACTTCCTGCATTGCTCTCCACAGGAAGAGAGCGTTGCAGAGGGGTTGAAATTCCAAGGAAAGGTGGATTTTTGCAATTCTCTGTAGGGAACAAGAGGGTGATGACAAAATGAAAGAGATTGATAAACAATATGTGTGAAAAACAGCATTATTTTAAGATTCTTGCTTTCAGCCCTAGCTCTTTTGCTTCAGTTGGGTAGAGCATTGGCCTGCGAGTCCAGGTTCAATTGCAGTCAAGAGCACAAGCCCAGGTTGCGGGCTCAATTCCCCAGTAAGGGGCCTGCAGAAGGCAGCCAATCAATGATTCTCTCTCATCATTGATGTTTCTCTCTCTCTCTGTGTCCCTCTCTCTCTCTCTCTCCCTCCCCCTTCCTCTCTGAAGTCAATAAAATAGAGATATCATGTACTGGTGGGGTCCCTCAGCCTGCCTGTGCCCTCTCACAATCCGGGGCCCCTGGGGGGATGTTGGACTGCTGGTTTTGGCCTGAGGGATGTTGTAGTGCACGAAGCAGCAGGTGGACCGGGAAGGAGCCCGAGCCAGGGCCAGGCGCTGAGCAGCTCCAGCGTGGTAGTGGCAGCACTGCCGCAGAGGTGGGAGAGGCTCCTTCCACTGCAGCTGCTCCAGCCCTGAGCCCAGGTGTCTTTTTCCCATCAGCCAGCTGAGCGTTGCTCCCACTGTGGGAGCACACTGACCACCAGGGGGCAGCTCCTGCGTTGAGCGTTTGCCCCTGATGGTCAGTGCGTGTCATAGCAGCCAGTCAACTCGTCATTCACTTTTTTGATCATTCAGTCGCTTAGGCGTTTATATATAATATAAAAACTTGAGCAAAAATGTACACAAGACCCGAGTGGTGTGGTTCATACATTGTTCTCTAGGCTAGAAACAACCACTCCCTGACCTATCTCGCTCTTGAACCTACAGTAGTATTGATTTGTATGCTCTGTCCTAGAATTAAAGCGTTTTAGAACCAGAAGTCCTTGGAGAATCCCTGTTCTAGCATTCTCTTTTTTTTTTTTTTTTTTAATCTAGTTTTCTTTTATTTTCTTTTTTCTTTTTTTTTTATTGCTTAAAGTATTACAAAGGGTATTACATATGTATCCATTTTATCCCCCCGCCCTAGACAGTCCCCTAGCCTCCCCTATCACCCAGTGTCTTATGTCCATTGGTTATGCTTATATGCATGCATACAAGTCCTTTAGTTGATCTCTTACCCCCCTACCTCCTGCCCCCCAACCCTCCCCGGCCTTCCCGCTGCAGTTTGACAATCTGTTTGAGGCAGCTCTGCCTCTGTATCTATTATTGTTCAAAAGTTTATAATGGTCTCTATTGTCCATGAATGAGTGAGATCATGTGGTATTTTTCCTTTATTGACTGGCTTATTTCACTTAGCATAATGCTCTCCAGTTCCATCCATGACGTTGCAAATGGTAAGAGTTCCTTCCTTTTTACAGCAGCATAGTATTCCATCGTGTAGATGTACCACAGTTTTCTAATCCATTCATCTACTGATGGGCACTTAGGCTGTTTCCAGATCTTAGCTATGGTGAATTGTGCTGCTATGAACATAGGGGTGCATATATCCTTTCTGATTGGTGTTTCTGGTTTCTTGGGATATATTCCTAGAAGTGGGATCACAGGGTCAAATGGGAGTTCCATTTTCAGTTTTTTAAGGAAACTCCATACTGTCTTCCATAGTGGCTGCACCAGTCTGCATTCCCACCAGCAGTGCACAAGTGTTCCTTTTTCTCCACATCCTCTCCAGCACTTGTCGTTTGTTGATTTGTTGATGATAGCCAGTCTGACAGGTGTGAGATGGTACCTCATTGTTGTTTTGATTTGCATCTCTCGGATGATTAGTGACTTTGAGCATGTTTTCATATGTCTCTTGGCTTTCTGGATGTCCTCTTTTGAAAGGTGTCTATTTAGGTCCTTTGCCCATTTTTTGATTGGATTGTTTATCTTCCTTTTGTTAAGTTGTATGAGTTCCCTATAAATTTTGGAGATTAGGTCCTTATCAGATATGACATTGGCAAATATGTTTTCCCACACAGTGGGTTTTCTCGTTGTTTTGTTGATGGTTTCTTTTGTTGTGCAGAAGCTTTTTATTTTGATGTAGTCCCATTTGTTCATTTTTTCTTTAGTTTCAAGTGCCCTAGGAGCTGTATCAGTGAAGAAATTGCTTCGGCATATGTCTGAGATTTTGTTGCCTTTGGATTCTTCTAGAATTTTTATGGTATCCTGTCGTACATTTAAGTCCTTTATCCATTTTGAGTTTATTTTTGTGTATGGTGTAAGTTGGTGGTCTAGTTTCATTTTCTTGCATATATCTGTCCAATTTTCCCAACACCATTTATTGAAGAGACTATCTTGGCTCCATTGTATGTTCTTGCCTCCTTTGTCAAATATTAATTGAGCATATTGGTTCGGGCCGATTTCTGGGCTCTCTATTCTATTCCATTGATCTATATGCCTATTCTTGTGCCAGTACCAGGCAGTTTTGAGAACAGTGGCTTTGTAATACAACTTGATATCTGGTATTGAGATCCCACCTACTTTGTTCTTTTTCAGGATTGCTGCAGCTATTCGGGGTCTTTTTTTATTCCAGATGAATTTTTGGAAAGTTCGTTCTAGATCTCTGAAGTATGCTGTTGGTACTTTAATGGGAAGTGCGTTGAATTTATAGATTGCTTTGGGTAGTATGGACATTTTAATGATGTTGATTCTACCAATCCATGAACACGGTATGTTCTTCCATCTGTTTATGTCTTCCTCTATGTCTTTTTTCAACGTCTTGTAGTTTTCTGAGTAGAGGTCTTTTACCTCTTTAGTTAAGTTTATTCCTAGGAAGCTTAGTTTTTTCGGTGCAATGGTAAACGGGATTGTTTTTATAATCTCTCTTTCTGAAAGTTCACTATTGGTGTATAGAAATGCCTCAGATTTCTTGGGGTTAATTTTGTATCCTGCTACATTGCCAAATTCATGTATTAAGTCTAGTAGCTTTTTGATGGAATCTCTAGGGTTTTGTATGTATAATATCATGTCGTCTGCAAATAAGGACAGTTTTACTTCCTCTTTTCCAATTTGGATGCCTTTTATTTCTTCTTCTTGCCGAATTGCAGTGGCTAACACTTCCAGTACTATGTTGAACAGGAGTGGTGAGAGGGGGCATCCCTGTCTTGTTCCTGTTCTTAGGGGAAATGGTGTTAGTTTTTGTCCGTTGAGTATGATGTTGGCTGTGGGCCTGTCATATATGGCTTTTATTATGTTGAGGTATGATCCTTCTACTCCCACCTTGCTGAGAGTTTTTATCAAAAATGGGTGTTGAATTTTGTCAAATGCTTTTTCTGCATCAATTGATATGACCATGTGGTTTTTTTCTTTCAATTTGTTTATGTGATGTATCACGTTTATTGATTTGCGGATATTGTACCATCCTTGCATCCCTGGGATAAATCCTACTTGGTCATGGTGTATGATCTTTCTGATGTACTGCTGGATCCGATTTGCTAAGATTTTGTTGAGGATTTTGGCATCTATGTTCCTGTTCTAGCATTCTCATTTCACGAGTGAGGAAACTACGGTTCGGTTCTCTCCCTACGTTAGTATTAGTACCTGCTTCCATAACCTAAACATCCCCACTTGCTTGCCAGAGCTCTGCGCATTACACTGCCACCATGTAAGAGCAATAGAACTGTTGCAAATGTTTGTTTGTCCATGGGAAGACAGCACATCAATTGTCATAATAATCTTCAGCGTCTCATTTTGCCTGTGCCCTTCACATGCTCTTCCTATAATTCTCATAGAAGCTCAGTGCAGTTGGTAAACTTGAAGGGTCTTTCTTACTGTCTTTATGCCTGATTTCTGATCCTACCTCAAAATGGCTATCTGACGGTGAGTTTCTCAAGAAGTGAGGCACGTGGCAAACGTCAAAGCCTAATAAATTTACTACAGAATGAAGTTCTGTTTCATACATCAGTATCATAAAAGTAAATATTGCCTATTCTATTTTAGTGAATACTGTTAACCAGAAACAACCCACAAGAGGTGATTTTGTGCAAGTTCTTAGCCAGTACATGTGGACAGAGGAGATATATCAGTAGAAAATGCATAACAAGCAGCACACTGCAATCACTGTTGATGTATATGTGCCTCCTATAAATGCAGACCAATAGTTCAGTAAAAACTAGTTTAAAGCACAGAGCAAAGTAAATGTAAAGGAATTGCATTATTGTAATCATTTGTGTTTCTCTGACTATACCCCAGTGAATAAGAAATACTTAGTATATTAGATATTTGTATTTCAATTAAAGTAACCTTATAACAAAGAGAAGAGAACAGTTGAAATGTATCATGAAAGTTTTTATATTTATCTTAAAACCTAGATTGTCATCATCTTCAATCCAGGAAAGGATGTTGTACCCAAAGTCTTAAAACCATCATCAATAGATTTCAATTCAAAAAACACACATTAATATAGGAATCCCCGATCAACCAAAGGACTTGTATGCATGCATATAAGCATAACCAATGGACATAAGACACTGGGGGGTAGGGGAGGACAGGGGATTGTCAAGGGCGGAGGAAAAAAAGAGACATATGTAATACTCTTTGTAATACTTTAAGCAATAAAAACCAAAAACAAAAACAAAAAATCAATAAAAAAATATTTAAAAAAATATAGGAATCCCGAAGAGAATCTAAACAATTGTTTTGTGAGAAATATGAAATTAGCGAAGCGAGGCTTGATGCTCTCTTGTTTTCCGTAAGCAGCTCTGACCTGAAATGAGGCAATGGCTGTGTATCAGTGTGCTCTCTGCGTTAGGAAGAAAATAACTTTGAAGATGAAGAGCATCTTTGACTTCGAACATACTAATCACACAAAGGATGTGTTCTTTCTGTTTCTATTTAGGACATATCTTTCTTTTAGGTCTTAAATTATTTTGTTTACTAGACCAAACATTGTCATAGTTTAAAAATCAGAATGAATTGAAACACTGAAAATTCTGTTATTTCCAATGCCCTAAATCAGTGGTCGGCAAACTCATTAGTCAACAGATCCAAATATGTACAGTACCACGATTGAAATTTCTTTTGAGTGACAAATATTTTAAACTTAAACTATATAGGTAGGTACATTGTTATTAACTTAATTAGGGAACTCCTAAGGCTTAGGAAGAGCCACACTCAAGGGGCCAAAGAGCCGCATGTGGCTCGCGAGCCGCAGTTTGCCGACCATGGCCCTAGATAATCGCCTTTCTTAGTTTCTTGTCTATAAGAAACATCATTTCGGAAATACATTTTTAAATGTTTATATTGCAAACTGTCACATGCCATCTGCGTTCAGAGAGGCAATAAGAAAACAGGCAACTAAATAGGATTGTTTTGCTACACTGCTTTGGCTAGTGGTACCCTACCCCAGTCTTACTTTCCTTCCTATTCTATCAATGTAAGCATTTGCTGAGACCCGCATTACTTTGCCCTCGTCCGAGCTGATTTCACCCTATGCTCTTTCTGCTTTCATTTAAAATCGTTGGTTCCCTCCCATATTCCATTCCAAACTACTCTTTTTGTTCTCATGAGCTCTTTCATGTTCTCCTTGTTCATTGTTATACTGCCCCCTCCTTCCTGCTTGTGTATTTCCCTCCCTCTTGGTTCCCGTTGGCCTGTGCTGACGAAACCAGTTCTAATTTTTTTACATTGAAATACTTGCCTTCCTATAGCCCAGTTCTCTCCATCCTCTCTCCCTATTTCCTCTGTTATCCTCTTTTAGATAGAAAATTCCAAAACCACATGAATATTACTTTTGGAACAGCACTCAATTTAAAATACTAAAGTTGAAACCTTGGTGGTTGGAGATCTTTACACATGAGACTATATATATTTTGCTAGTTTTCTACATGACTTAGGTTTTCTTTCTATTGCTGTTGAAACACTGTCAAGAAGTCTTGATTTCATTGTCAACAGGAGTGTTCTCTAAATCTCCATATTAGAAAAGGAAGGGATTAGAGTCCACAACCAATTTAACATCCGAATGTGGCAGATGAGGAAAAATCATTTTTTGTGAGAGATTCAATGACTTGTCCAAAGTCACATTGCTTGTAGATGTCAAAATCTAAACTGAAATTAGGTCTGCAGACTTCTATATCATATTTCCCCAAATGACTCTATGCTTTTTTGACACTATTGGTAAATTTAGGTACAAATAACAATCCAATGAAAAACTTCAAAAAGGTTCTTTCCTTACCTGACATGGTCAGAGAAGAGGAGCAAATATCAACTGTAGATGCAAGGAATGAAGATATCTTAGTGGCTGAAGCCAAAGAGCACATGTGTCCAGTACGAAGGTCACTGATCATACTGGCCACTGGTCACTGGTCACCAGTTACTGGTCACTGGTCCGTTGCGATGATCCAAATTTATTTACAGACAACTCCATGGGCACCCCAAGATTCTACCAGGTGGTGGTAGGTTTGGTGGGAGAATGATGTCACAAAGCAGGCAGTTTAAAGGGATGAGAGAGCCAATCGGGAGGTCAGGTTCCCAAGAAGACAGGATTGGATAGCGGGAGCTGTAGGGGAGCTAAACCAACACCTAAATGGCTGAGCTCTCAGGACACATGGGCTAGATGACCATACAGCTGTGATAGTCTCACTTTCCCCAGGCTCTTATGTTAGGGAAATGATGTCAATGTTTGTTGCACACATTCATGAATATGATTAACTACTAGTTGCTTATATTCTCCATATTATACTGTATAACATGTTTATCATTTTATATATTGCTACTATCTTAGAGAGAATGGAAAGGGACATCTAGGTTGCACACTTACAGTTGTTCTGAAATCATACCAGTCCATCTCATAAGTGAATTTACTGTGGCTTTTGAGGAGAAAAGGAAGGGATTAAGGAGCTCTTTGTGTCCGTTGGTTGAGCAGTTAAATGAAGTTTCTTGAGTGTATTTTGTGCAGAATGCTGTGGTCCAAGGCTCTTCTCTTGTAGTTTCTTCTCCTTGAATCCTACCTTCCCTGGGTTGGGCAGGGCCAGCCCAGGTGGACTTGCATCTCCTACCACTCTCATTGTTTCTCCTTCTTCATCGTAGGCACTGTTTGTAGGTGGACAAGCTTTGATCTTGCATTCTGACGCTCCTGGATGTTACTCCCTGTCCACTTCCAGCAGCAGGGTCTTCTTTGTAGTGTCTGATGCCTCCCCCAATGGACTCTGTCCATTACAAGCAACGACCACAGAGCTAGGAGTCAGCTGACTGCCATCATTTCCTCTTCCAGCCTTTGGTTGCACTTCTTCTGCCCGTAATTTGCTCCCTCTGGTTCCTTGGGCCATGTCGGCTTCCTGCCATCCTGCTGTATTATATGGGAGAGGCCTTCACCATGTTTTCCCTTCTCCTTCTCTCATAAAGTGGATCCGGTGTGGCAGTTACTGCAGTCTCCTCCCCCTTTGCAAACAGCCGCTGTAGAACTTTGGGCCTCCAGGATTCTCTGTCTGCCATGCTTGGGTGCAAATCCTGGATAAAGTGACGAGGAGACTAGTTAGAGAAAGACGAGGACATTCTTGGAGACTCGGGGACAGGCACAGTGAAATTGTACAGGACAAAAGAGATTCATGTGGATGTTTTAGGTTCTGTGAATAATATGTTTACACATTTTGGTCTCGTTTTGTATTAAGAGAACAGACAATTTACATGTGCACACAACTTATCTAGTGCAACAAATGCAAGGAATTTTGCTCACTACAATTATAATCTTCAATATATTTTCATTTTCTTTTATGTCATATTAGCTCAGTTATATAAATCATTGGTGTGTTTGCAGAACAGAGATTGTCGGTATGCTGTGTGTCAATGCTCTGGTTTTGTTCATTTGTTTTTTCCCAGTCGTACTTTTTATTTATTTATTCATCTTTATTGTTGTATTAGAGATGTCCCCTTTATTTTCTATTTTGTCTTTCCCTCCATTGAACCCCTCCACCCACCCCACCCCTGCCCACCCGCCTTCTACCTTCACCGCTCCATTTTCTGTGTCCATGGGCTATGCATACATGCATACAAGTTCCCCAGTTCATCACACCACACCCACACCCACACCTTCCCTCTAAATTTTGTCAATCCGTTCCATGCTTCTGTATCTCTAGGTCTACTTTGCTCATCAGTTTATTTTGTTCATTAGATTCCACATATGAGTGAGATTATGTAATACCTGTCTTTCTCTGGCTTATTTGGCTCAGCATATTACTCTCCAGGTCTATCCATGCTTTGCAAGTGGTAAGAGTTCTTTCCTTTTTTACAGCCGCATAGTATTTCATTGTGTAAATGTACCACTGCTGTTTTATCCACTCATCTGCTCATGGGGACTTGGCCTGTTTCCCAAATCTTAGCTACTTTAATTTGTGCTGCTTTGAACATAGGTGGGCATATATTCGTTTTGATTGGTGTTTCTGGTTTCTTAGGATATAGTCCTAGAAATGGGATCACTAGGTCAAATGAAAGTTCTATCTTTTGATTTGTTGAGGAAACTCTTTAGTGTTTTTCACAGTGACTGCACCAGTCTGCATTCCCAGCAGCACCCTAGTCTTATTTGCAAAGATTCTACCATGGTAAGACATATTGCATATTTCTCCTTTGACGAGAATTTCTTGAAGCATCATGAACTAGCTTGATCTGATGGATTTTGTGGAGAAACTTAAAAAGGGGTCTGTGAAAAAGGACATTGTGGTGAGTTATGCTGTGCACACAAACAAAAGGAACAGATGTGTACAGTCAGCCCAGTGTGGCCTGGGTTGCCTCTGTTGTTCTTCCCCTGGTTAGTGCTTTTCTCACTAACCCTCTTGTTACTGTGAGAAGACAGTGCTGTGTTGCTAACCCAGGCTTCTACAAGGTGGGGAAAAGTAGGTTTGCAGTTGTGTGTGTGGAAAATAGTACAATTATGTATAAATAATCATACAACCATAAAGTCTGTGTTTCCCATACTCAACTGTAAACCTACTTTACCCCATGCTATCTATGGATTAAGCTGGCTTGGGGGAGGAAGTCTATGGATCTAGTAGTTTCTCCTGATGGTAAGCTTTTAGGGTGCCTGGATCAATCTACCTTGGGCTTTTTGCTTCCATTGTGTATGAAGTGTGTGATCCAAGAGGCCAAGAGGCCACAAGAAGATAGCTCTTACAGATGGAATCTCCAAAGACACATATTTCATTTCTAGGCCAACATTTCACCTTATGAGATACTAGAGGCCCGGTGCACAAAAATTTGTGCACTTGGGTGGGCGGTCCCCTCAGCCCGGCCAGTGCCCTCTCTCTGTCTGGGACCCCTCGGAGGATGACCACCTGCTGGCTGAGGCCTGCTCCCTGGGGGATTGGGACTAAGATGGCAATCAGACATCCCTCTGGCAGCCCTCAGGGGATGTCCACTTGCCAGCAGGGAGCAGACCTAAGCTGCAGTCGGACATCCTTAGCGCTGCTGAGGAGGCAGGAGAGGCTCCCACCACCACCGCTGTACTGGCAGCCATCAGCCTGGCTTGTGGCTGAGCAGAGCTCCCCCTGTGAGAGCGCACTGACCACCAGGGGGCAGCTCCTGCATTGAGCGTCTGCCCCCTGGTGGTCCGTGTGTGTCATAGTGACCAGTCATTCCCAGTCTTTCTGCTGTAGGGGTCAGTTTGCATATTACCCTTTTACTATATAGCAGGGGTCCTCAAACTACGGCCTGCGGGCCACATGCAAACACAAATATTGTAATTGTTCCCGTTTCGTTCTTTTACTTCAAAATAAGATATGTGCAGTGTGCATAGGAATTTGTTCATAGTGTTTTTTTCAAACTATCCTCTGGCCCTCCAACGGTCTGAGGGACAGTGAACTAGCCCCCTGTTTAAAAAGGTTGAGGACCCCTGCTGTATAGGATAGAGGCCTGGTGCATGGGTGGGGGCTGGCTGGTTAACCCTGAATGGTGTCCCGGAACAGGGTGGGGGTCCAGCTTGGGTGCCTGGCCAGACTGGGTGAGGGGCTGATGGCTGTTTTCAGGCTGCTCGCACCCCCTTTAGGGTGGGGGTCCCCACTGTGGTGCCTGGCCCGCCTGGGTGAGGTGCTGATGGCTGTTTTCAGGCTGCCTGCAACCCCTTAAGGGTTGGGGTCCCCACTGGGGTGCCTGGCCAGCCTGGATGAGGGGCTGATGGCTGTTTTCAGACTGCCGGCACCCCCTTCAGGGTGGGGGTTCCCATTTGGGTGCATGGCCAGCCTGGATGAGGGGCTGATGGCTGTTTTCAGGCTGCCTGCACCCCCTTTAATGTGGGGGTCCCCCCTAGTGTGCCTGGCCAGCATGGATGTGGGGCTGAGGGCTGATTTCAGGCCGGGCGAGCCTGCAACTGAAGCTCCCAGTCACTCCTATTTTTCATTTTTTCTGTTTATTCTGGGATTTATTTACCTTCTGGAATGGAAACTTTGTTGTGGCTCCAGCTCCTAGGCCGGCTGGCTGAAAACAGGTACCTGGCATTTGTTTAGCTTCTATAAGTGCAACATTGTTGCCTAGACTGGAGCTCAGAGCCCGGCTGCAGCAGGCTGGGAACCTTGGGTAGCTCCATCACTGGAGCAAGCAAGCCTCATGTTCCCTTCAGCTGCCTGGCTTCCAGCCGCTATCTTTGCTGGCAGATAATTTGCATATCGCCCTAATTAGCCAATGGGAAGCAAAGCAGAGGTATGGTTAATTACCATGTTTGTCTATTATTAGATAAGAAGAGTTTTTGCAAAGATGGTGCATTCTTACCTGAGAAGGAATTGTGGGAAGTGTTGCAGTGTAGAGATATGGCTTAAAATTATAAACTTTTTCAAGGCTTTCCCTCTTGGAATCCTGCATTACATTGCTAAATTCCTGGTACTAATATGTAACATGAGACTAACACTACGAGCTAAATATCTGCCATCCAAACCAGTCTCTCCTTTTCCGTATTCCCGTGGTAATCATGGGAATCCCCAGCTACTGCAGTTAGGGGGCTCATCACCTGCGACCCAGTGTGCCTATTGCTCTTGCCAGTGGACATGGATGCTTCCCAGGATTTCTCTCTTGGGCTCCGCTCAGTTGATGGTGGTGTTTAGACAAGGCGGCATATGCAGCCTGGGATCATGCAGGAGGCCCTAGCTTGCCCTTCAAGTTAATGTTTAGGCTTCATCTGATGTTTGATCTCATGCACCAGTAAACTCTGGATGCTGTGTTCTGAAACCCAGGTGGGCGACCGATGGCCACTTACAAATACTGAAGCCTTCGGAGACAGGCCTCCAATGGAGGCTTCACTCTACTGCATGCAGTGTGACCTCAGCCCCTTGCTGAACCTCTCAGGTAAAGTGACACAGGGATACTGGCCTTGCATGTTGTGAAGGTTACCTGAAGTGGTGTAGTCATGGGCCTGGGCCTAGGTGTGGAGTCAGTGATAATGTATTTCCCACGTCCTGTCCTGGGTGGGCCTCCTACTGCAGACGTTCACTTCTGTAGGCCCCTGTTATCAGCTGCCCCAGGAGAACTCTAAGCCCGTGCCACTCATCTGGTAGAGTCCCCTAATTTGTTCTCACTTTCTCCAACTACAATCATATATGTATGAGGCAACCCATACCATAGGAAATGTGTCCTGAATCTGTTTTCTGAAATACTTATCTAGTGGTCATGAGACATAAGGCCAACTTCCCAAGAGACTTTTTACATTTCTCCTGCTCAACCTAGACTCAGCTTCTGCCCTCTCAACTCTATTCAAATTTTCCTCTTTTAACACTAATCTCAGATCCTGCTTCTCACTTCTGCCGTATACCCACCTCCTGCTTCTCTTGATAAATCCATAACCTCTCCCCGCTTTTGGCCTTTGTGGCCATGGCCCAAGTTCCTTTCTTCCCACAGTGCTTACCGCTTGTCCCTCATTCGCCAATCCAACTTCCAATTCTTTCCTTATCATGCAGCCTTTGATCCTCATACCCACCAAAGAAAAAGCACACTTAACACCATCTCAAAACACAAAATACTTCTTTATTACTAAATGCTAATGTACATTACTTACTCAATTTTATTAAGTTATAAAATATACCAAGATTGAGAAATTTCTATCTATCTATCTATCTATCTATCTATCTATCTATCTATGATCTATCTATCTCTCTATGGTCTATCTATCTATCTATCTATCTATCTATCTATCTATATATCTATGGAAAAACAGCAGGTACCCAAATGCACCAGTACTCCCAGCATCTCCTACATCACATAGCCATAGTACAGAGAAATGTCCATTTCTTTTTCCCTCTCAATGAGTTGCTGCATTCCCCCCAATTTGGCAGCATTCTCACGCTCTAGTTGCGCCTTCCTCTTCATGGCCTCTCGATCTGCCCTCTGCTCATTTGTGATGGGTGTTGACATGGCTTGCCCCAGAACCTCAGATTTCCTCCATGGAATTGGTTGGAGGGCGAAATCCTGGAGTAGATCGTGGTTGTGAGGCTTGAGCGGAGTCCGGGGCTGGCTCACAGCGGGGTGAACAGGCTCCCGCTGGAAAGAAGCACAAGATGAGGTTTTGTAGGGCCCAGGCCTAGAAGCAGGAGGCTGAGGGGCACTAGGGCCGTCGCGGTTGTTCAGACCTGGTCCAGCTGAGTTGGCTGATACTGGCTGAGCTGATTTGGCAGGGCCTATCAGAGATGCAGGAGTTGGCAGGGATGCATTGACTGCAGCAGGCTTGGCAGGGTTGGTCACAGCAGGCCAACGTGATGCCAGAGACTGTGGCCTGCGAGGAACAGGTCGAACTTGAGGCTTGTCCATGGTTGGGAAAACCAATGGCACCAGCTTGACCTTCCTGGGAGAAGGCAGCTTGTCCTGGGATGGAGGTGGAGGCCCTTTGTCAGCACTTGCATCTGGTTTTTGGGGATTGACTTGAGTTTTCCCAGGACCTTTGCCCTCGCGGGGAGAAACCAGCCATGGTTTGGTAGCTGGGCGTGGCTGGGGGCCTTTGGGGTTGCTGGAGTTTCCCAGGGCCCGCAAGGAAGACAGGTCAGCTTTCTCATCCCTCTTCTTGCCCAGTGCATGGAAAACCTGCACAGACTCCAGCATGTGCATACCGAGGCCGCTGCGAGGCTTTTTGACGGCCTCTTGTGGCAGCTCAGGGTGACTTTTCTTCCTCTTCATCTTGGGAATGGCTGGCTTCTCCTCTGCCTTGACTTTGTTCCCTGACTGCTTCCTCTCCTCAGCTCTCTGGGAGTAGTTTTCCTTGTTTCTTTTGGTGTTTTCCTGCCCATGGCTCTTAGTTTTGCTGGTCCTGCTGGCTGCAGCTTCCTGAGGTTTGCTGTTAGAATGCTTGGCCATGTTCGAAGGAGCCCTGCCACCAGCTGCAGCATTGCCAGGAACCAGTTCTCCCACAAACACACAATCTGGGCTCTCGGGCTTGATCTTGGCCTTGGGAGCATCACTGATAGACTCAGAGGATTTGTGTTTGATCTTCCTGCCTTGATCAGAGCGAGTCTTTCTGACACTTGACTTTTTCTGCACTTCGTGCAACTTGAGGCCCCTGGTGTCTTTGGTTTTGATCACCTTGGGTCCTTGGGGCTGATCAAGGTCATCCAAGGAAGTGAAGACCTGTGGAAGGTGAATACCCTCCACCAGGGTGTCGATGTCTGCAAAACTGTCATTAGATTCAGACCCATTTTCAAGTGTCCCTTGGTCCTTAAGACTCAGGCTATTCTTTGCCCAACCAGAGTTGTCACAACCAGGCTGCTCCTCTTGGCCAAGGGGATCAGTGCAGGCCAGCACCTGTGGACTGTCAGGGACTTCTAAAGGGAGCAGTGGAGCAGCTTCGTTTTCTGTTGGGATCTGGTACCCATTCACGTGCTTGGAAAGCTTGGTTTTAATATTCTCCACATCCTTATTCTCTTTCTGTTCCTGGCTTGGTGCTGGAGGCAGTGCCAGGAGATTCCTAGGACTCTGGACGAGGGGTGCCATTAACATGTCCCCACTCTGAGGTGGTGGATAACTCTCAGGTACCTGGATATGTCTGTTACTGCCGGACTTGAGGAATTCTTGAGTAGGTGGTAAATAAAATAGTTGGCCTGGAAGTGGCAATGCCAGGGAAGTCTCCATCACTACAATGGAATCAAGGGGAAGTCGGTCAGTCCCTGGCAATAAGATGCTCCCTCAGCACCACCATTGCAGCAGTCATGTGCCCTCCGACAGTGGGAAAGGCATCCCTACGAGCTCTTTTGCAGGGTCATGAACAGCACCGTGTGCTCGGAGATAAAGGATTTTCTTTGCATTTCACAGGGTTGTTATAAGTCACATAAAAAATTACAGTCATTTTTAAGAAATGTTTCTCATTCTCATATGGAACCCTTCTAATTCTCTACTTTCCTGAGTGAATGAAAACACTTCACACCAAGGACTAAGACAGGGAAAGGAACTCTTCCTGACTAAGTCTATAAGCCAGGGGAGATAATGGCCTGTTTGCTTTGGACAAGATGTTGGAACACATGACCCTAAATCCAGGTGTCGACTCAGGAAGGGATGGAACGTTAAATGGGCACTATCACAATAATGTACTGAAAGGCCTTAGAAAGAGACAAACAATAAATCAAGGGAGTTTATTGCGGCATTGTAGTTCAGGAGGACTCATCAGGCAGGGCAGTGGACAGTGTGGTGTCCCTTGGTATGCTCTTGGAGTTCTCCTACATGGAGCATCCATGGCTGTAGTTTCCCACCTTCCCACTTCTGTCAGGTGTCCTCATAAGGAGTCTGACAATGGGGGGCATTGACTGAGGGTGGTAGTGGTTACAGTCACAGGACTTACATTCTAGCTGTCTGAGGACCCACCGCTTCCCAGCCGCAGAGTGACCCTAGCTTTGAATGCTGACCTTATTGCTCTTCCATGTTGCTGTTTGTACTCACCTTGAAAACCTGTCTTTGTGATGGGTTGAGGAGGCACAGAGTAGCAGATTCCACAGGTGGAGGCTGGTGGTATCATACTTGTGGACTGAGCCTCCTTTAGCACCATGACCATCCCTGGGTCAGGGACAGAGGCCCTGCTCTCTGTGTAAGACACAGAGCCATAGGACTGCAGGTAGGGACCACCCTCTTCAGAGAGCAGAGGGTCCATTGTGCCTTGATTGTAGTAACACACATGATTTCCCACCTGGTAGGGATGTGACAGGCTCTGTCCCTGAATGGGTGCCCCCTGAACAAGGTTGACAGAAAGTGATGGATACTGAGGAGCCATATTATAGGCATCTGAGGGTTTATCACACTGGGACGCCAGAGACATAGAGGAGACAGTTGTGTCCTGGTCAGTGACAGTCACAGTGAAGTTTCTGAGTGATGATGACTTCTTTTCAGTGTCTCCTGTAAGAGCCCACTCAAAAACTTTCGGATTGGAAGCAGCTGGAATGGAGATAGGGCTCTGGCCAGGAATTCCAGACAACATGGTTGTGCAAGAATGTTGGTAAAAGTGGGCACCACCCATGAGAGGTTGGAAAGAGGTGCCAGAGGCTGATGGCAGGAGCCATGGTGAACTCTTGGCTAGAGCAGAGAAGCTGTAGAAATTACAGACACTTCCTGCATTGCTCTCCACAGGAAGAGAGCGTTGCAGAGGGGTTGAAATTCCAAGGAAAGGTGGATTTTTGCAATTCTCTGTAGGGAACAAGAGGGTGATGACAAAAATCAAAGAGATTGATAAACAATATGTGTGAAAAACAGCATTATTTTAAGATTCTTGCTTTCAGCCCTAGCTCTTTTGGTTCAGTTGGATAGAGCATTGGCCTGCGAGTCCAGGTTCAATTGCAGTCAAGGGCACAAGCCCAGGTTGCGGGCTCAATTCCCCAGTAAGGGGCCTGCAGAAGGCAGCCAATCAATGATTCTCTCTCATCATTGATGTTTCTCTCTCTCTCTCTGTCCCCCTCTCCCTCTCTCTCCCTCCCCCTTCCTCTCTGAAGTCAATAAAATAGAGATATCATGTACTGGTGGGGTCCCTCAGCCTGCCTGTGCCCTCTCACAATCCGGGGCCCCTGGGGGGATATTGGACTGCTGGATTTGGCCTGAGGGATGTTGTAGTGCACGAAGCAGCAGGTGGACCGGGAAGGAGCCCTAGACTGGGCCAGGCGCTGAGCAGCTCCAGCGTGGTAGTGGCAGCACTGCCGCAGAGGTGGGAGAGGCTCCTTCCACTGCAGCTGCTCCAGCCATGAGCCCAGGTTTCTGGTGCCCATCAGTCAGCTGAGCGGTGCTCCCACTGTGGGAGCACACTGACCACCAGGGGGCAGCTCCTGCATTGAGCGTTTGCCCCTGGTGGTCAGTGCGTGTCATAGCGGCCAGTCAACTCGTCATTCACTTTTTTGATCATTCAGTCGCTTAGGCGTTTATATATAATATAAAAACTTGAGCAAAAATGTACACAAGACCCAAGTGGTGTGGTTCATACATTGTTCTCTAGGCTAGAAGCAACCACTCCCTGACCTATCTCGCTCTTGAACCTACAGTAGTATTGATTTGTATGCTCTGTCCTAGAATTAAAGCGTTTTAGAACCAGAAGTCCTTGGAGAATCCCTGTTCTAGCATTCTCTTTTTTTTTTTTTTTTTTTAAATCTAGTTTTCTTTTATTTTCTTTTTTCTTTTTTTTTTATTGCTTAAAGTATTACAAAGGGTATTACATATGTATCCATTTTATCCCCCCGCCCTATACAGTCCCCTAGCCTCCCCTATCACCCAGTGTCTTATGTCCATTGGTTATGCTTATATGCATGCATACAAGTCCTTTAGTTGATCTCTTACCCCCCTACCTCCTGCCCCCCAACCCTCCCCGGCCTTCCCGCTGCAGTTTGACAATCTGTTTGAGGCAGCTCTGCCTCTGTATCTATTATTGTTCAAAAGTTTATAATGGTCTCTATTGTCCATGAATGAGTGAGATCATGTGGTATTTTTCCTTTATTGACTGGCTTATTTCACTTAGCATAATGCTCTCCAGTTCCATCCATGCCGTTGCAAATGGTAAGAGTTCCTTCCTTTTTACAGCAGCATAGTATTCCATCGTGTAGATGTACCACAGTTTTCTAATCCATTCATCTACTGATGGGCACTTAGGCTGTTTCCAGATCTTAGCTATGGTGAATTGTGCTGCTATGAACATAGGGGTGCATATATCCTTTCTGATTGGTGTTTCTGGTTTCTTGGGATATATTCCTAGAAGTGGGATCACAGGGTCAAATGGGAGTTCCATTTTCAGTTTTTTAAGGAAACTCCATACTGTCTTCCATAGTGGCTGCACCAGTCTGCATTCCCACCAGCAGTGCACAAGTGTTCCTTTTTCTCCACATCCTCTCCAGCACTTGTCGTTTGTTGATTTGTTGATGATAGCCAGTCTGACAGGTGTGAGATGGTACCTCATTGCTGTTTTGATTTGCATCTCTCGGATGATTGGTGACTTTGAGCATGTTTTCATATGTCTCTTGGCTTTCTGAATGTCCTCTTTTGAAAGGTGTCTATTTAGGTCCTTTGCCCATTTTTTGATTGGATTGTTTATCTTCCTTTTGTTAAGTTGTATGAGTTCCCTATAAATTTTGGAGATTAGGCCCTTATCAGATATGACATTGGCAAATATGTTTTCCCACACAGTGGGTTTTCTCGTTGTTTTGTTGATGGTTTCTTTTGCTGTGCAGAAGCTTTTTATTTTGATGTAGTCCCATTTGTTCATTTTTTCTTTAGTTTCAAGTGCCCTAGGAGCTGTATCAGTGAAGAAATTGCTTCGGCATATGTCTGAGATTTTGTTGCCTTTGGATTCTTCTAGAATTTTTATGGTATCCTGTCGTACATTTAAGTCCTTTATCCATTTTGAGTTTATTTTTGTGTATGGTGTAAGTTGGTGGTCTAGTTTCATTTTCTTGCATATATCTGTCCAATTTTCCCAACACCATTTATTGAAGAGACTATCTTGGCTCCATTGTATGTTCTTGCCTCCTTTGTCAAATATTAATTGAGCATATTGGTTCGGGCCGATTTCTGGGCTCTCTATTCTATTCCATTGATCTATATGCCTATTCTTGTGCCAGTACCAGGCAGTTTTGAGAACAGTGGCTTTGTAATACAACTTGATATCTGGTATTGAGATCCCACCTACTTTGTTCTTTTTCAGGATTGCTGCAGCTATTCGGGGTCTTTTTTTATTCCAGATGAATTTTTGGAAAGTTCGTTCTAGATCTCTGAAGTATGCTGTTGGTACTTTAATGGGAAGTGCGTTGAATTTATAGATTGCTTTGGGTAGTATGGACATTTTAATGATGTTGATTCTACCAATCCATGAACACGGTATGTTCTTCCATCTGTTTATGTCTTCCTCTATGTCTTTTTTCAACGTCTTGTAGTTTTCTGAGTAGAGGTCTTTTACCTCTTTAGTTAAGTTTATTCCTAGGTAGCATAGTTTTTTCGGTGCAATGGTAAACGGGATTGTTTTTATAATCTCTCTTTCTGAAAGTTCACTATTGGTGTATAGAAATGCCTCAGATTTCTTGGGGTTAATTTTGTATCCTGCTACATTGCCAAATTCATGTATTAAGTCTAGTAGCTTTTTGATGGAATCTCTAGGGTTTTGTATGTATAATATCATGTCGTCTGCAAATAAGGACAGTTTTACTTCCTCTTTTCCAATTTGGATGCCTTTTATTTCTTCTTCTTGCCGAATTGCAGTGGCTAACACTTCCAGTACTATGTTGAACAGGAGTGGTGAGAGGGGGCATCCCTGTCTTGTTCCTGTTCTTAGGGGAAATGGTGTTAGTTTTTGTCCGTTGAGTATGATGTTGGCTGTGGGCCTGTCATATATGGCTTTTATTATGTTGAGGTATGATCCTTCTACTCCCACCTTGCTGAGAGTTTTTATCAAAAATGGGTGTTGAATTTTGTCAAATGCTTTTTCTGCATCAATTGATATGACCATGTGGTTTTTTTCTTTCAATTTGTTTATGTGATGTATCACGTTTATTGATTTGCGGATATTGTACCATCCTTGCATCCCTGGGATAAATCCTACTTGGTCATGGTGTATGATCTTTCTGATGTACTGCTGGATCCGATTTGCTAAGATTTTGTTGAGGATTTTGGCATCTATGTTCCTGTTCTAGCATTCTCATTTCACGAGTGAGGAAACTACGGTTCGGTTCTCTCCCTACGTTAGTATTAGTACCTGCTTCCATAACCTAAACATCCCCACTTGCTTGCCAGAGCTCTGCGCATTACACTGCCACCATGTAAGAGCAATAGAACTGTTGCAGATGTTTGTTTGTCCATGGGAAGACAGCACATCAATTGTCATAATAATCTTCAGCGTCTCATTTTGCCTGTGCCCTTCACATGCTCTTCCTATAATTCTCATAGAAGCTCAGTGCAGTTGGTAAACTTAAAGGGTCTTTCTTACTGTCTTTATGCCTGATTTCTGATCCTACCTCAAAATGGCTATCTGACGGTGAGTTTCTCAAGAAGTGAGGCACGTGGCAAACGTCAAAGCCTAATAAATTTACTACAGAATGAAGTTCTGTTTCATACATCAGTATCATAAAAGTAAATATTGCCTATTCTATTTTAGTGAATACTGTTAACCAGAAAGAACCCACAAGAGGTGATTTTGTGCAAGTTCTTAGCCAGTACATGTGGACAGAGGAGATATATCAGTAGAAAATGCATAACAAGCAGCACACTGCAATCACTGTTGATGTATATGTGCCTCCTATAAATGCAGACCAATAGTTCAGTAAAAACTAGTTTAAAGCACAGAGCAAAGTAAATGTAAAGGAATTCCATTATTGTAATCATTTGTGTTTCTCTGACTATACCCCAGTGAATAAGAAATACTTAGTATATTAGATATTTGTATTTCAATTAAAGTAACCTTATAACAAAGAGAAGAGAACAGTTGAAATGTATCATGAAAGTTTTTATATTTATCTTAAAACCTAGATTGTCATCATCTTCAATCCAGGAAAGGATGTTGTACCCAAAGTCTTAAAACCATCATCAATAGATTTCAATTCAAAAAACACACATTAATATAGGAATCCCCGATCAACCAAAGGACTTGTATGCATGCATATAAGCATAACCAATGGACATAAGACACTGGGGGGTAGGGGAGGACAGGGGATTGTCAAGGGCGGAGGAAAAAAAGAGACATATGTAATACTCTTTGTAATACTTTAAGCAATAAAAACCAAAAACAAAAACAAAAAATCAATAAAAAAATATTTAAAAAAATATAGGAATCCCGAAGAGAATCTAAACAATTGTTTTGTGAGAAATATGAAATTAGCGAAGCGAGGCTTGATGCTCTCTTGTTTTCCGTAAGCAGCTCTGACCTGAAATGAGGCAATGGCTGTGTATCAGTGTGCTCTCTGCGTTAGGAAGAAAATAACTTTGAAGATGAAGAGCATCTTTGACTTCGAACATACTAATCACACAAAGGATGTGTTCTTTCTGTTTCTATTTAGGACATATCTTTCTTTTAGGTCTTAACTTATTTTGTTTACTAGACCAAACATTGTCATAGTTTGAAAATCAGAATGAATTGAAACACTGAAAATTCTGTTATTTCCAATGCCCTAAATCAGTGGTCGGCAAACTCATTAGTCAACAGATCCAAATATGTACAGTACCACGATTGAAATTTCTTTTGAGTGACAAATATTTTAAACTTAAACTATATAGGTAGGTACATTGTTATTAACTTAATTAGGGTACTCCTAAGGCTTAGGAAGAGCCACACTCAAGGGGCCAAAGAGCCGCATGTGGCTCGCGAGCCGCAGTTTGCCGACCACAGCCCTAGATAATCGCCTTTCTTAGTTTCTTGTCTATAAGAAACATCATTTCGGAAATACATTTTTAAATGTTTATATTGCAAACTGTCACATGCCATCTGCGCTCAGAGAGGCAATAAGAAAACAGGCAACTAAATAGGATTGTTTTGCTACACTGCTTTGGCTAGTGGTACCCTACTCCAGCCTTACTTTCCTTCCTATTCTATCAATGTAAGCATTTGCTGAGACCCGCATTACTTTGCCCTCGTCCGAGCTGATTTCACCCTATGCTCTTTCTGCTTTCATTTAAAATCGTTGGTTCCCTCCCATATTCCATTCCAAACTACTCTTTTTGTTCTCATGAGCTCTTTCATGTTCTCCTTGTTCATTTTTATACTTTCCCCTCCTTCCTGCTTGTGTATTTCCCTCCCTCTTGGTTCCTGTTGGCCTGTGCTGACGAAACCAGTTCTAATTTTTTTACATTGAAATACTTGCCTTCCTATAGCCCAGTTCTCTCCATCCTCTCTCCCTATTTCCTCTGTTATCCTCTTTTAGATAGAAAACTCCAAAACCACATGAATATTACTTTTGGAACAGCACTCAATTTAAAATACTAAAGTTGAAACCTTGGTGGTTGCAGATCTTTACACATGAGACTATATATATTTTGCTAGTTTTCTACATGACTTAGGTTTTCTTTCTATTGCTGTTGAAACACTGTCAAGCAGTCTTGATTTCATTGTCAACAGGAGTGTTCTTTAAAACTCCATATTAGAAAAGGAAGGGATTAGAGTCCACAACCAATTTAACATCCGAATGTGGCAGATGAGGAAAAATCATTTTTTGTGAGAGATTCAATGACTTGTCCAAAGTCACATTGCTTGTAGATGTCAAAATCTAAACTGAAATTAGGTCTGCAGACTTCTATATCATATTTCCCCAAATGACTCTATGCTCTTTGGACACTATTGCTAAATTTAGGTACAAATAACAATCCAATGAAAAACTTCAAAAAGGTTCTTTCCTTACCTGACATGGTCAGAGAAGAGGAGCAAATATCAACTGTAGATGCAAGGAATGAAGATATCTCAGCGGCTGAAGCCAAAGAGCACATGTGTCCAGTACGAAGGTCACTGGTCATACTGGCCACTGGTCACTGGTCACCAGTTACTGGTCACTGGTCCGTTGCGATGATCCAAATTTATTTACAGACAACTCCATGGGCACCCCAAGATTCTACCAGGTGGTGGTAGGTTTGGTGGGAGAATGATGTCACAAAGCAGGCAGTTTAAAGGGATGAGAGAGCCAATCGGGAGGTCAGGTTCCCAAGAAGACAGGATTGGATAGCGGGAGCTGTAGGGGAGCTAAACCAACACCTAAATGGCTGAGCTCTCAGGACACATGGGCTAGATGACCATACAGCTGTGATAGTCTCACTTTCCCCAGGCTCTTATGTTAGGGAAATAATGTCAATGTTTGTTGCACACATTCATGAATATGATTAACTACTAGTTGCTTATATTCTCCATATTATACTGTATAACATGTTTATCATTTTATATATTGCTAATATCCTTAGAGAGAATGGAAAGGGACATCTAGGTTGCACACTTACAGTTGTTCTGAAATCATACCAGTCCATCTCATAAGTGAATTTAGTGTGGCTTTTGAGGAGAAAAGGAAGGGATTAAGGAGCTCTTTGTGTCCGTTGGTTGAGCAGTTAAATGAAGTTTCTTGAGTGTATTTTGTGCAGAATGATGTGGTCCAAGGCTCTTCTCGTGTAGTTTCTTCTCCTTGAATCCTACCTTCTCTGGGTTGGGCTGGGCCAGGCTACGTTGACTTGCATCTCCTACCACTCTCATTGTTTCTCCTTCTTCATTGTAGGCAATGTTTGTAGGTGGACAAGCTTTGATCTTGCATGCTGACACTCCTGGATGTTACTCCCTGTCCACTTCCAGCAGCAGGGTCTTCTTTGTAGTGTCTGATGCCTCCCCCAATGGGCTCTGTCCATTACAAGCAACGACCACAGAGCTAGGAGTCAGCTGACTGCCATCATTTCCTCTTCCAGCCTTGGGTTGCACTTCTTCTGCCTGTATTTGCTCCCTCTGGTTCCTTGGGCCATGTCGGCATCCTGCCATCCTGCTGGATTATATGCGAGAGGCCTTCACGGTATTTTCCCTTCTCCTTCTCTCATAAAGTGGATCCGGTGTGGCAGTTGCTGCAGTCTCCTCCCCCTTTGCAAACAGCCGCTGTAGAACTTTGGGCCTCCAGGATTCTCTGTCTGCCATGCTTGGGTGCACGGCCAGGGAAAAGTGACGAGGAGACTAGTTACAGAAAGACAAGGACATTCTTGGAGACTCGGGGACAGGCACAGTGAAATTGTACAGGACAGAAGAGATTCATGTGGATGTTTTAGGTTCTGTGAATAATATGTTTACACATTTTGGTCTCATTTTGTATTAAGAGAACAGACAATTTACATGTGCACACAACTTATCTAGTGCAACAAATGCAAGGAATTTTGCTCACTACAATTATAATCTTCAATATATTTTCATTTTCTTTTATGTCATATTAGCTCAGTTATATAAATCATAGGTGTGTTTGCAGAACAGAGATTGTCGGTATTCTGTGTGTCAATGCTCTGGTTTTGTTCATTTGTTTTTTCCTAGTCGTACCTTTTATTAATTTATTCATCTTTATTGTTGTATTAGAGATGTCCCCTTTATTTTCTATTTTGTCTTTCCCTCAATGGAACTCCTCCACCCACCCCACCCCTGCCAGCCCGCCTTCTACCTTCACCACTCCATTTTCTGTGTCCATGGACTATGCATACATGCATACAAGTTCCCCAGTTCATCACACCACACCCACACCCCCACCTTCCCTCTGAAGTTTGTCAATCCGTTCCATGCTTCTGTATCTCTAGGTCTACTTTGCTCATCAGTTTATTTTGTTCATTAGATTCCACATATGAGTGAGATTATGTAATACCTGTCTTTCTCTGGCTTATTTGGCTTAGCATAATACTCTCCAGGTCTATCCATGCTTTGCAAATGGTAAGAGTTCTTTCCTTTTGTACAGCCGCATAGTATTTCATTGTGTAAATGTACCACTGCTGTTTTATCCACTCATCTGCTCATGGGGACTTGGCCTGTTTCCCAAATCTTAGCTACTTTAATTTGTGCTGCTTTGAACATAGGTGGGCATATATTCGTTTTGATTGGTGTTTCTGGTTTCTTAGGATATACTCCTAGAAATGGGATCACTAGGTCAAATGAAAGTTCTATCTTTTGATTTGTTGAGGAAACTCTTCAGTGTTTTTCACAGGGACTGCACCAGTCTGCATTCCCAGCAGCACTCTAGTCTTATTTGCAAAGATTCTACCATGGTAAGACATATTGCATATTTCTCCCTTGACGAGAATTTCTTGAAGCATCATGAACTAGCTTGATCTGATGGATTTTGTGGAGAAACTTAAAAAGGGGTCTATGAAAAAGGACATTGTGGTGAGTTATGCTGTGCACGCAAACGAAGGGAACAGATGTGTACAGTCAGCCCAGTGTGGCCTGGGTTGCCTCTGTTGTTCTTCCCCTGGTTAGTGCTTTTCTCACTAACCCTCTTGTTACTGTGAGAAGACAGTGCTGTGTTGCTAACCCAGGCTTCTACAAGGTGGGGAAAAGTAGGTTTACAGTTGTGTGTGTGGAAAATAGTACAATTATGTATAAATAATCATACCACCATAAAGTCTGTGTTTCCCATACTCAACTGTAAACCTACTCTACCCATGCTATGTATGGATTAAGCTGGCTTGGGGGAGGAAGTCTATGGATCTAGTAGTTTCTCCTGATGGTAAGCTTTTAGGGTGCCTGGATCAATCTACCTTGGGCTTTTTGCTTCCATTGTGTATGAAGTGTGTGATCCAAGAGGCCAAGAGGCCACAAGAAGATAGCTCCTACAGATGGAATCTCCAAAGACACATATTTCATTTCTAGGCCAACATTTCACCTTATGAGATACTAGAGGCCCGGTGCACAAAAATTTGTGCACTTGGGTGGGCGGTCCCCTCAGCCCGGCCAGTGCCCTCTCTCAGTCTGGGACCCCTCGGGGGATGACCACCTGCTGGCTGAGGCCTACTCCCTGGGGGATTGGGACTAAGATGGCAATCAGATATCCCTCTGGCAGCCCTCAGGGGATGTCCACTTGCCAGCAGGGAGCAGACCTAAGCTGCAGTCAGACATCCTTAGCGCTGCTGAGGAGGCAGGAGAGGCTCCCACCACCGCTGTACTGGCAGCCATCAGCCTGGCTTGTGGCTGAGCAGAGCTCCCCCATGTCGGAGCGCACTGACCACCAGCGGGCAGCTCCTGCATTGAGCGTCTGCCCCCTGGTGGTCCGTGTGTGTCATAGCGACCAGTCATTCCAGTCTTTCTGCTGTAGGGGTCAGTTTGCATATTATATAGCAGGGGTCCTCAAACTACGGCCTACGGGCCACATGCAAACACAAATATTGTAATTGTTCCCGTTTCGTTCTTTTACTTCAAAATAAGATATGTGCAGTGTGCATAGGAATTTGTTCATAGTGTTTTTTTCAAACTATCCTCTGGCCCTCCAACGGTCTGAGGGACAGTGAACTAGCCCCCTGTTTAAAAAGTTTGAGGACCCCTGCTATATAGGATAGAGGCCTGGTGCATGGGTGGGGGCCGGCTGGTTTGCCCTGAATGGTGTCCCGGATCAGGGTGGGGGTCCAGCTTGGGTACCTGGCCAGACTGGGTGAGGGGCTGATGGCTGTTTTCAGGCTGCCTGCACCCCCTTAAGGGTTGGGGTCCCCACTGGGGTGCCTGGCCAGCCTGGATGAGGGGCTGAGGGCTGTTTTCAGGCTGCCTGCACCCCCTTTAATATGGGGGTCACCACTAGTGTTCCTGGCCAGCCTGGATGAGGGGCTGAGGGCTGTTTTCAGGCGGGCCAAGAGTGCAGCTGAAGCTCCCAGTCACTCCTTTTTTCTTTTTTTCTGTTTATTCTGGGATTTATTTACTTTCTGGGGTCCCTTGGCCTGGCCTACAGGAACCAGGCCTCTAGTTGTGAAACAATGCTGCTATGTACATGGGGGTGCAAATATCTTTTCAAGTTAGTGTTTTCATTTCCTTTGGATATATTCCCAGAAGTGGAATTGCTGGATCACATGGCAGTTCTATGTTTAATATTTTGAGGATATGTTTTTTTTTGTTTTTAATATAGTTTATTGATTTGTACAGAGAGGAAGGGAGAAGGATAAAGAGTTAGAAACATCAATGAGAGAGAAACATCGATCAGCTGCCTCCTGCACAACCGCCACTGGGGATCAAGCCTGCAACCAAGGTACATGCCTTGATCATAATCAAACCTGAGACACTTCAGTCTGCAGGCCGACGCTCTATCCACTGAGCCAAACCGGTTAAGGCAAAGATACGTTTTTTATTATTATTATTAATTTTTAATCCTAACTCGAGGATATTTTTTTCATTGATTTTTAGGAAGAGTGGAAGGGAAAAAGGGGGAACATTGACATGAGAGACACATTGATTGGTTGCCTCCTACACAGCCCCGACCAGGGGTGGGGAGCAAACTGCAATCTAGGATGTGCCCATGACCAGAAAGCGAACCCAAGACCCTTCGGTTCTAGGGCCAACATTCTAACCACTGAACCAAACCAGCCAGGGTGAGGATATGTTTAACTTTTTGAGGAACTGCCAGACTATTTTCCAGAATTTTACATTAATAGTAAATTTTGCACAATTTTACATTTGTACCAGCAATGTGTTAGAGTTTTAATTTCTCCACATCTTAACGAACACTTGTTAATATCTGTCTCTTTTATTATAGCATCCTAATGAGTGTGCAGTAGTTATCTCATTGTGGTTTTGGTTTTCATTTCCTCGATGACCAATGATACTGAGCATCTTTCCATGTGCTTATTGGAAAGTCTATTCAATCTTTCGTCCATTTTAAAAAATTGGGGTAGGTATTCTTTTCTTTATTGAGTTGTAGGAATTCCCTCCATGTTCTAGACACAAGTCCCTTATCAGATACATGATTTGCAAACATTTCCTCTCATTTTGTGGGTTGTCTTTTCAATTTTTGTTGATGATATCCTTTGAACACAAAATTTTAAAATTTTGATAATGCCCAATTTATCACTTTATTTTGTTGTTTGTGCTTTTTGATGTTATAGCTAAGAAACCAGTGCCTAATCCTAGGTCACAAAGACTTATACCTGTTTTCTTCTAACAGTTTTATATGTTTAAATATTTGATACATTTTTAGTTCATCTTTGTATGTGGTATGAAATGGGAATCCAACTTCATTCTTATGTATGTACATGTCCAGTTATTCCAGCATCTTTTGTTGAAGATTATTCTCCCCCATCTAATCAAAAATCAGTTGGTCATAAAATTGAATGTTTATTTCAGAATTCTTATCCCTCTTCCATTGGTCTATATGTCTATCTCTATGAAAGTACCACACCACATTGACTACTGTAGCTTTCTAGTAAGTTTTGAAATCAGGGAGAGCAAGTCCTCCAACTTTGTCCTTTTCCAAGATTGTTTAGTCTATTCTAAGCCCCTTTAATTTTAGGACCAGCTTCTCAAATTTCTGCAAAGAAGTCAGTTGAGATATTAACAGGGTGTGTGTAATCTGCCATCTTAACTATGTTAACTCTTCCAAACCATGAGCATGGGATGTCTTTCCATTCATTTAGTTCTTCTTTAACTTCTTTCAACAATGTTTTATAGTTTTCAAAGTGTAAGTTTTTCAATTCTTTTGTTAAATTTGTTCACAAGTACTTTGTTACTTTTGATGCTATTGTAAGTAAAATTCTTCATTTCTACTTTGTTCAATTGCAAGTGTATAGAAATACAATTGATCCTGAATCCTATGCCTTTGCTGAATTCACTTATTATAGAAGCATTTTTAGTGGATTCCTTAGTATTTAAAATATGTATGTTTTTATTGATTTCAGAGAGAGGAAGGAGAGGGAGGGAGAGAGAAACATTGATCGGCTGCTTCCTGCACGCCCCTTACTGGGGATCAAGCCCGCAACCCGGGCGTGTGTCCTGACTGGGAATCCAACCAGCAAACTCTTAGTACGTGGGACAAGGCTCAACTACTGAGCCACACAGGCCAGGGCCTTAGGATTTTTTATATACAAGATCATGTCATCTACAGTTTTTCTTCTTCCTTGCCCTATTGCCCTGGCTAGTCCCTCCAGTGCACTGAGCAGTGACAAAAGCAGACGTCCCTTTCTTCTTCATGATCTTTGGGGGAAAACATTAGGTCTCTCCCCATTCCATGTTATTTGTGGGGTTTTCTACTTATCAGGATATATCATTAACTAGGGTGAGGAAGTTCTCTATTCTTAGGTTTTTGGATGTTTTTATCATGAAGGGTGTGAATTCTGCCACATACTTTTTCTGTGTCTACTGAAATGATCCTTTGGCTTTTGTCCCTTGTGTAGTACATTGATTTTCAGATTTTGATCCAACTTATTCCAGAGGGCGTTTTCTCATGCTGCCTCCTGGGTCCCTGAGGTGCTCAGCTGTGGTAGCCTCTGGGCAGAGCGGAACTATGGCAGCCCAAACCCATCTTTCCTAGTTTTGGAATGGACTGTGCCTGCCTCCTCGAAGAACCCCCTCAGGAAGGCTGTCACATGAGAGAGCCTACCCCAGGCCAGGAACAGGGCTTCTTTGGAAGCTTGTGAGGATAGAGGGCATGTGCAGAGGGTGGGAGGGGCCGGCGCCAGCGCTCTGCTGCAGGGCTCCCGGGCATCTGGGGGCTGGCCCAGCAGCAGCGACCACTGCAGGGGCCCAGCACAGGCGTCCACTGCCACCTCAGGCTTTCCCACAGGGGGTCCCGGTGACAGGCTTCCCAGCTCTGTCCATCAGAATTGAGTGCCCCTGGACGGGGGATGGTGACTGGCTCCCACAGCATTCCCGATCGGTCGCCCCTCCTTCTGCCCACAGCTCAGCTTCCCTCCTGCCCCAACACAACCCACCTCCTCTCAGATGGGGACCTTGCCACTCTATTTCCTGGACTGCCAGGGAACATGCCAGGTGCTCAGAGGGCCCACAAGCAAAGGGAACATTTAATACACACACACACACATCTGAATATTGAACTGAAAACTTGCTGTAGACGTCAGAGGTAAAACCTGGGCTCTGCTCAATTACCAACAGAGTATCAACAGGTGTTTCCGAGGCATTTCTGGGTGTGGAAGAGAGCCTGGCAAATGGCGAGACCCCGAAATTCAGGATCCCAGGGTGTTACCTGGAACAGCGGGCTCTCCTCAAGGTCCCGCCAGCCCACCAGGCCCGCTCCAGCTCCAGGCGGCCTCTCCCCGTCAGGGAGGAAGGGGCCCTCAGGGCCAGCGCAGCACAGGATTCCACAGGTGCAAGTGGCACTACATCTGGGGACCATGAGAAGTAATCAGTGCAAGGCAGGCTTGGATGTGGGAGACAGGAGGAGGTCTCCCAAACCGGGGCCAGCACTGTGGGAAACCACGCAGGGCTGGAGAAAGGCACATGCCTGAGGCAGACTCACCCCTGAAGGGCCTGCCTTCTCCAAAGACATGATGCCGGGAGGGGGAGGGGCCCTCACCTGGCCACATGCTCCCCCTCCCTGCTACCTCCCCTTCCCTGCTACCTCCCCTTCCCTGCTACAGTTAGCATCCGAAGTGAGTCAGGACACCCACTGAGGCCTGTCTTCTTGGGGAACAAGGATCCATAATAAACTGCTCTCCAGTCAACTGTGACTAGGCCACTGGGGGACACCAGCCCTGCAAAAGCAGCCCAGGGCCTTCCCTGGGGATGACCCGCCCACACCTGTGAGGACATGACCAAAGTCACCAGCCCACAAGGCCAGAGCAAGGGCAAGAAACACAGAGGAAGCAGGCCAGTCCACCCCTGGCATTCAAACCCCACCAGATGGAAGCAAGTCCAGGGTCTAGGCCAGGACCGCCCATTTGTAAGTTCTGCCTGTCGCCAGACCCCAGCGCTGGGCAGAAGTGAACGGAAGAGACAGGGCCTGGCGCTTCAGCGGGGCCCATGTCGGCCCCTTCTGCTGTCACCATGTGACCACTACACCAAACGACTCAGTAAAAACTGCAATCGCCACCCACAGATGGTGCGGAGATGAGGCAGGGGTTTGGGAGGAACACCTCTGGAAGCTGGGAAGCCTTTAGGACTGTCTCCCTAGTGACAGGCCTACACACCGCTTGTTCATCTGTGAACGGCATCTTGGCGGGTCTGATTCAGAAACCGTCCCCCATCTCCACCCCGCCCCACCACCCCAGGTGGCCGACCTACACCGAGCCTGGCACTTCTCATCCCAGGCTGCGCTGCCTCAGCCCTGCCGCTCTATAGCACGTCCTCACACATACAGCAAGAACTGAGAAAGATCCAAGAAACTCCCCACAAAACTCCAAATCACCACCAGTACATTTATTTGAGGAAGAAACAGTCCAATCGTATCAGGGACTTTTAAACTGGGTAGGACTAGAGGCACTGACCTGCCTAACCTCTGAGTGTTCACAAGTGCACAGGGAACCAGATCCCGCACACGCCGCCACCATTAAGCAGGTGCGCATTCGATGAGGGACTCATTCTGAGCAGCCACGTGATTTCCCTTTCAGAAGGTGCTGCCTTCCCACCGGGAAGTAGTGTTGAGAAAACAAAGGCAGAATCAGCCACAGCTTCTAGCACAGGCCTGGGCATGATGGTGGGTGGCCTCATGGCGGGGGATCACGCCCTATTTACAAGCAGGAGAGCGGTGCTCCCAGCTGAGCTGCAGGGGGAGCTGGGGCTGACTGGGGTGAGTGGGGTGGGACCTGACCTCAAGAGCCTTTTCCCATCCGACCTGGGCCTCTGCAGCCTTCTGACCCACAACAAGCAGACCTGGTACAACTGCAAAGCAAGGGGATGCGGCCCCGCTCTCCAGCCCCGCCCCGCCTCCCCAGGCCTAACAGGTGACCCGGCCCTGGGTGCAGCCTCACCCCACTCAACCCCGCTTCTGGACAGACACAGGGCAAACACGGACGCCGAAGCCCAGCTGGGCTGCAGCACATCTAGGTGTTGCTGGGTTGGAGTCGTCTTACAAGGGCCCGAGCTGGTCAGGCCCCACCCGCGGTGGCCAGGCTGAGGGCCAGGCTGAGCCGCAGCTTTTAGTGATTCAGGTTACTCCAGGGCAAAGGACGATCCTGATGACACCCGGCGGAAAAGGAGGCTGGAGCCGCGGAAGAGCTGGCCCTGGATGGGAAGGAACAGTCGGGTCAGTGAGAGGAGGCGGTCTTTCACATCCTGCCCCGAGCAAGGCCAGTGTGAGGCAAAGAAGGGCCCAGCAGCTCAGAGCTCAGGGCCGAGGCTGCATTCCTGAAGGGCAAGGTCACAACCTGCCCTGTGCTGAAGTGGTTCACTGGCCACTTCATGCCACAGGGTGACTTCACGCCACAGGGTGTCCACTGTTGATGGGTTACTAAGTCAGCACCCCCCAAAGAGGAGCATCCTTCTGGCTTCAGAGCCCAACTGGTCCAGGGCTCCTCCACTCCCCACAGGAGGTGACGCACAGGGAACGCACTGGGTCACTGGGAAGAACTGCACCCGGCTCTGGCTTCCCTCCCCCCTCCCATCTGTCCTCTCGCTGACCCGCGGTCAGCCCGTGCACGGCCTCTCCCCAGGCACTGCCCCATTCACAAGGCAAACCCAGGCTAGGAAAGCAAGGATCTGCCCTAGACACCAGGAGCCTTGACTTGGGGGCCCAAGGGCTCCAGCCAGTAGGAAGGCGCTGGGGCAACACCAAACCCCAACCCTGCCCCCTCACCAGGCTCAGCACGTGGCCCAGGTCCACCCTCAGGCTCTCCTGGGCACCAGGGCGTCCAGCGGGAGGGCTCGTGGCCCAACCCCACGGCTCCATCTCCAGCGTCTCATCGAGGGGTCAGACAGTGTGTGCCGCCTGCCCGGGGCCCCTCACACTTATCTAGAGTCTCTAAGAGCTGAAGAAAAGGGGACTTTTCTGCTGTAAATTTTTAAGTGAGCTCAGATCTAACTACCTCAAATCCTAAAATAAAGTGAAAAGTCAATTTAAATGTCTTAAACCAAGTCTACATTTACATTCTCTTTATCCTCCTCAAACCCTGGATTCCATGGCAACCCCTGATCTTTCCACGCAGTGAGGCACCCAGAGCTCACCTGCATGCTCAGGTACTTCCAGCAGTGAATCCAGGACTTGAACACGGGGGAGTAGGGAGGAAGCCCGGCCTGCAGCCTGCCAGGGAGGAGAGCATGTTAGACCCAGAGAGCCCGGGCGGTGATCACCAAGGACAGGCCTGGAACTGCCACTACCCACATCTGAACCAGTCACCCCAAAGGGTGTGGTGAACCCAGAGGAGCCAGGGTGCCAGGCGGATGTCAGGCCCAGCTGGGAGGGGGCAGAGCGCTGGATGGGCTCAGCTGGGTGCCCCCAGCAGCCTTGGCAGAGTGCCTGGTGGAGGGGCGCACACCTACCCACAGTTGTTCACAGCCATGAGGTCACCGACCAGCAGGAAGGGGTAGGTCAGCATGCTCACTGCAATCTGAAACCCAGGGAGACCTGCGCGTCAGTGACCCCTCGCCAGCCCCACCTGGGCCCAGGGAGCCGGGGCACACTGTGCCAACATCCTACACCACGGCCGGCCCCCAGCCACCACCAGAGCCGCCCTCCCAAGCCCCTCCCAGGCCCATGGGGCAGTGGGACAGGTGGCTGATTGACTTACCCCCATCACAAACTTGGTGTAGCTGCGGATGGCCAGGGCCTGGCTGAACTGAGGAGACAGAAAGGAAGACCGGTTTGCCACAGACACCTCGGGATGCACACGCCACACACGCAGATCCCTGCCACGCTGCCTGGTCCTGGCCTTTCACCCCGACCCACCCTGGCCTCACACACCCCTGTGCACACTGCCTTCCTTTCGGGGTCTGCCAGCAGCTTCATGGCCTTGGAGCAGAGCCATGAGAAGATCTGGGAGGCAGGAGTGGGACAGCCAGATGAAGGGATTCCCATGGCCCCACTGGGGACGGTGAGGAGTGAAGGCCAGGCAAGGGGATCCCCGGCTGCTGGTCTGTGCAACCCACTGGGCTGTGAGCTCCGAGGGCTTGGCCAGTGTCTGAGGCTTGGCACACAGTGCTCAGGAAGTGCTTACCGACTAGCAGAGCCAGCCACCTGAACTACCGGCACAAAATCCGTCCTAGGGCAAAATGGGGGGAAGCCTGGGCTTCCTGCCCACTTCACACCTCAACCTTGCCCAGGAGAGGGGCCTACCTATCCTTCAGCAGCCTGTGGCATGGCCATCCCACCAGATGGATGCCCTGCACCCCTGGGTGCTGGTCTGCTTAACCCTCTGCCCAAGTGGCAGCTTCACCTTAGCCTTTAAGCCACACAGAAAAGCACTTAAAGTACTTTCAGTGGAGCTGACTGCTGTTGTTGGAGGCTAAATGCAGCAGGCCCTGGTCAAACACCTGCCCACCTAGACTAGAGGGAACCAATCATAGTGGGCTAACCCCCTCCACCCCAGC
Organism: Myotis daubentonii; assembly: GCF_963259705.1. Taxonomy (NCBI): domain Eukaryota; kingdom Metazoa; phylum Chordata; class Mammalia; order Chiroptera; family Vespertilionidae; genus Myotis; species Myotis daubentonii. Next base: position 91,739,241 of record NC_081845.1, on the reverse strand, counting down.
TGTCCCAGCCTGAAACTCTCTGATGGCAGCAGCTCCCCCACCCACGAGGCCCCTGAGAAAGGGTAGGGCCATGGCTTCTGTAACTGTAGATGGAAGCTGGTCTCTACAGAGCCTGTGAATTTGCTCACTTTGAAAGGCCACTAAGACACCTACCCAGGCCGACAATTTCCCTGAGCAGAGGCTCTCAGTGGGGGCGGGGCTCCTCGCCAGACACATGCCCAGACACACACCGAACTGCCCAGACACAGACACATGGAGACTATGACACCCTCCGCCCCCACCCCCACCCCCAAGTAATCCTGGCAGACAGGTCCCTAAGCCCTCACCTTCCTTCCTGGGGTTGGCAATCCCTGCTGTTACAATGGCTGGCTACCAGGAACCCCCACCCATCACTGTTCCCCAACTCTCATCTTGATTCAGACAGAATCAGTCAAGCCATCAGGTCCTTAGACTCCTTTCTTCTTGGTGCCTTTTAGAAGGACAAGGCGTCCGCATGCCTGCCCCAACTGCTGAGGTCTGTGCACAGCAGGTGTGTGGGCCACTGTGAACACAATACTGGGGTGCTCTTGGATAGCACCCTTCCTAGTTGATGTGAAAAACCTCAAGGGAGGGAGCACCCGACCTGGCACAGGGAAAGACCTAGTCCCAGCCCTGGCGACCCCAGCCAAGTGCCTCTTGGGAGCCCTTCCCCCTCTGGGTCTCAACTTCTCTATCTGCGAAGCAGGATGACACACCTGCCCTGCTCCCTTCACAACTGGGGTGTTGTCAGGAGCAAATGTCATAATGTTCACAAAAGGGTTTGAAAGCATAAACACTAAGCAGAAGCTAAAGGTTGCTGGGAGTCAGTCTATCTTGTTTCCTGATCCCTAGTTGGGTCATAACTCACACAGCCTTGGATAAGCTGGGATGTCTCATTTCTAAAGCGGCCCAGGGATGGGCACTCCATAAACTCCAGGTTTCCAGTCTGAGGCAAAGGTGACCTGGGGACAGCAGAGGTCTTCCCTCAGACCACTCCCCCAGAGGCCCGCCCTAGCCCAGAACCCCAGAGTCCTCGAGTCGGCCCTAGACCCTGGGCATCAGAGGGACACAGAAAGATGGACAAGTCCTTGTTCCAACAAACCTGGGAACCTGGATTCTGGTCGTTTCCCAGCCCCCCTGGGGAGTCACTCACGCTGTCATCCACCAGGTAGGCATTGATGAAGTGGGCCAGCAGGTTACAGCCCCACAAGAAAACCACATCTCCCAGGAGGTGAGGGATTAAGCCACTAGAAAACAAGGTGAGCAAAGATGAGCCAGGGAGGGGAGCACTTCCTGGGGGCTCCACCCCAGGAAGCAGCAGGGATGTTCCAAGCTCCAAAGTCAGCACCTCCAATGCCGCAGGCAGGAAGCCCGCAGGGCCACGGGGGCCAGCGGCTATGCACACAGGAGGGCTCCTTTCTCCAGGGCTGGGGGTTATGTGCTCCGTCTGATACCAGATTAGCTTCCGGTTCCACGAGCGTTTTCAAACCACAGAAGCTGGGCCTCAAGATGTGAATGTTGCTAAATCTGGGATTTTCAATACAGATTATGAGAGGGCCTACATGTTGGTAGTTTTCTCCTGGCCTTGATACCTAACCACTCTCACAAAACACTGCTCAGTGCGTGCTGTCTTCCCCCGGAATGTCCACAGGCAGGCAAACTTCACAAGCTTTTAAAGCGACGGCCTCGGAGACGAGCAGAGAGGAGGCTCCCTCCAGATGCAGCACTGAGGATCGGGGGTCCTGCGTGTGCAGGTGGTTTTTAATGAGCTTATTTAGATATGTTTGTTTAGATATGGAGTGACTTGAAAAGATTTCCAGAAAAATGGCTATCTCTTGGGAGGGGAAGTAGAATTATGATTTTTGAGTTTTTAAAAATCGTATCTCAAAATACTTTAAAAGTTCACAAGAATTAGATGCAACACATCTATGTTCAGAGGGATATTAACAAAATGAACCTCTTGAATGCAATGTCTAATCCTGCTGCTCCCACCTGCGCTCAGGTGGCCTCTCCACACGTGCCCTTTGGTGCGTCCTGAGAACTGTAACATCTGCGTGTGTCACCTATTCCACACCCTTGTGAAGATGAGGAGAACCCAAAGGTTAAGTGACCAACAGGAGTCCTAGTCACACACCAGAATAACACTACACAATGAGTGTGGAAAACACCAGAGGTGCCCGAGCTGGTTTGGCCCAGTGGATAGAGTGTCAGCCTGCAAACTGACCAGGCTCGATTCTGGTCAAGGGCACATGCCAGGTGTGGGCTCGTTCCCTAGTAGGGGGTGTGCAGGAGGCAGCCAATCAATGATTCTGTCTCATCATTGATCTCTCTCTCTCTCTCTCTCTAGGGGGTGTGCAGGAGGCAGCCAATCAATGATTCTGTCTCATCACTGATCTTTCTCTCTCTCTCTCTCTCTGTCTCTCTCTCTGGCCCCCCCCCCCTCTGAAATCAATAAAAATATATTTTAAAACAACCAAAACGCCAGAGGTGGTGATGTGTAGTATTTTAAAGTCTGATATACCAGTCACGTGGGCAAATATTTACTTATATATTTGCTCGTGTATATGCCTATATGCATGGGTGTATATATAAAAGTATGTGTATGTACGTAAGTCAAAGTTTGGCACTATCGACATTTAGGGCTGAATAAGCCTTCGTGGTGGCTGCCCTCTGCATCGCAGGATGTTTACAATAGCCCTGGCCTCTACTGGACACCAGCCGTGACAACAAAAGATGTCTCCAGGCAGTGCCAACGTCCCTGGGGGCAAACATCACCTCCTGATGAGACACACACCCACACACATGCGCACACGTGGAGTTGTTTCTTGGTTACCTTAGATCATAAATCAAAACACCTGACCAACTATACAACCACAATATGAGTAAATAGAGAGCCCATATTTAGTACATACATGTCACTCACTGCCTAGACCTTAAAAGGCAAAACAGATGACACTTGTCAGGCCCGGCTCTGGGGCTCCATCTATGGATTATTCTGTCTGAACATAGTCGTTTGGTATGTTTTCTTTACAGGTAAAGTAAGATGGGTGTGAGACACAAGGAAGGCAGAGGGTCTGTGGTCCTTGGGAGCACATGTGCCCTGCTGGCAGGTGCTCTGCACAAACACAGGCCGAGCAGGGCCAGGTTTAGAAACAGGAATTGTTACATGAAATTCCCTACATGTCAGACATGAAGAACTCAGAAATGCTATCACTGAATGCTAATGCTGTCAGTGTTCGGTCCTCAGTCCATGGCACAGGTTGTCAGTCATTTTTCAGCAAAGAAACCAAGGACGATAGAGTGCCCTGGCTCATGCTCAGCCCCATGCCCACCCCCAGCCCTGGTAAATGGACAGGGCCTGGGTGGCTAGTGCAGTCAGCACTGAACAAACAGTACCGTCTCTGTGTGGGTTGGGTCTGGACAAGCCTGCACAGCTCTGGTCTGGACGATCTGTAGCTCGAACGCGCTGTGAAGTGCAGCTACTCAGACGGGAGCGGGGACTGGGGTTAGACTGAGGCCAGCAGCTGCGGCCTGAGAGGCTGAGTGAGCCTGTTAGCAGAGCCATGCCCGTGGGCAGCTTTGGAGATATAAACTCACGTACACAAAGAATCCCAGAAACCCCTCCTCTTTGAAAATCTTCCCAATGGAGCTCAGCACGCCGCTGTGAAGAAAGCAAGACGGGGCTAGAGGTCACTCAGTCACCTGAAGAAGCCCATTCCTCTACCCTCCACCCTCCCCACCGCTGCTCAGAGCCATCCACTCCTGGCCGGGACGGGCAGGGGAGATTGTTTCCAGGCAGAACCCAGTGGCGATGACAGAGCTCTTGTTTGGGGGCACTTACCCAGTTCAGAGGCTGGAGAAACCCTACCAGCACTGGGGCAGAACTCAGCAGTTAGCAGCCACTATTTCGTGGGTCTGGAATTTAGGACTAAACCTTCCAGCCTGGGCTACGGCCCCACAATGGGCACTTCCGCCTGGCCCTAGGCTTATCTCTGGCTGAACAGCCTTTTGGTAGAGAAGCAGGTGGAGTGGCAAGTGGCGAGAATTACCTTCCCAGAAGGCAGAGGAGAAACACAGGGCCCTGCAGCAGGAGGCCCAGATGCAGCCTGGGAGGCATCTGGTCCTCCCCAGCAAGGAGCCTGGGGACCAGCACTCATCATGTCCTGTAGGAGACCAGATGGGCTTCTAGGTGTGAAATGGAAAGCAGGCTCAAGAGCAACCCCTGTGACCTTGGCTAGCAACGCCAAGTGGCCGGTCCTACACGAGGTTCTGCAAAGCCTCAGGCGGCAGTGGCCCAGGAGAAAAAGGGACGGTGGGAGCCAAAGCCTTGGCTTGGCTAGTGCTGGTTCCAGGGCACGGGCCCTGCCAGGCCCCACTATCTTTCTCCTCAGAACAGTGGCACGGCTACGCCTGTTCCCATCTGCCAAGCTCACATTTCAGTCTAGGGCAGTGGTCGGCAAACTGCAGTTTGGCAAACCGCGGCTCACAAGCCACATGCGGCTCTTTGGCCCCTTCAGTGTGGCTCTTCCACAAATACCAACTTCTGCACATGGGTCACAAAGTTTCAATCGCACTGTACGTACGCGCCCGCACGTGGTATTTGTGGAACTGCCACACACGAGGGGCCAAAGAGCCGCATGTGGCTCGCGAGTCGCGGTTTGGAGACCACAGGTCTAGGGGAATGGGCCAATTTCCCACTAGTGAACCCAAAATGAGGCCCCATAGCAGCCAAGCTTCCTGGGGCCGTGACCCCACAGAACAGCAGCAGAATCAACGGAACCCAGGAAACGAGAATTAGAGAGGGTAACAGAGGCGTGTCCTCCTGTCACAGGCCTCCAGGATCCACCTCCTGTCCTGATTGAGCCTCTGAGGGGCAGGGCAGGATAATGCCGGAGGGAAGGGCTGTGTCAGCACACCTCTGCCCCAGCCCCTGCGCAGTGCAGCACGCAGATGCGAAGTGAGCACTTGGAAATCAGCTGCAGTGGACAGAGGAGGAAATGAGCTGTGAGCAGGTGCTAGGACAGTAGAGAAATCCTTAGGACATAACCTAGGGGGCAGGAGGAAACCCTGGCTCAGTCCTAAGTGCAGAATCAGCTCTAGTGCCAGGACTCCTAATCCAAACCAACCCCACGCCCAAGCGCCTCTCTGCAGGGCACGCAGGCCCGTCCCGGGCAGCCCGGACAAGAGACACAGAGAAAAGGCCCCTGGACACAGACTATGGAGGCCACTACGACGTTCTCCTGAAGTCAGCACATTAGAGCCACGCAGAGAAGGGGCAGTGACTGGCCCAGCATGGCCTGTCCTCGTAGACTCGGAATGGGGACTGGAATGGCCATGCCTCTCAGTCCCAAGAAGAATTACCCACCTGTACTTGGCCTCCCGTCCCACAAACTGAACCATGCAGCGCATTGAGATGACTGAGGAAAGAGAAAACACACAGAGGTGACATGACGCAAACACACAGAGCCCAGGACAGCCAGCTGTGGGTGCCCACTGAGTGGCCCCTGCACAGCATGGCCTGGGTCACAGAGCGGGGGCTTCCCAGCACACCCATGGCCACGACACCCCATCACTACCTGGGAAGAGCCCCAGCTCCCTCTGGACAGGACTCCTGGCCAATCTCTCCTCAGTGGGGTTGCAACGCAATACCCCCACCTCACCGCCCTTCCCCGTAAGTCTACCGCCGCCCAGCTAGTCCATGAGGGCCATCCCATTCCGCGCTGTGGCCTCCAGTGGGGCAGCTCACCATGCAGGGGGTGGGCCAGCATGCGAGACACGCACTGCATCATCATCTCGTAGGAGGTCTGCAAGAGGGCAGAGGGCGTCAGGGGAACCCTGGCAACCACTCAGTCCAGCCTGCCTCTGGAACTGGCACTCCTGGGGAGCTAAGAGCTCATATGGGGCACAACCTGAGATCCTGCAGCCCCCACATGGGGTCAGTCTACCTCAGGTGGCCCCACTTGTTGCCCACCTCCAATGCCCACCACTCAGGAGTGCTGCTGGGTCCCAGGCCAGGCCCCACAGCAGCTGAAGGCTTTCTGGAGCTCCCTGCAGTATCCACACCAGGCCTTCCACGTCGCCCCTCCCATGCAAGCACGAGGACCCAACTCTGAGCCTCTTCAAAGACCTGCCCAACTCAACGGTGAGAAATAACCCCACTCCTCTCCCAGGGCCTCTCCCTCTCCAATTCCAACACCCACCTCCTTCACCACCTTCCTCAGAGAGGTCTTCATGTCGTCCTTGTTGGACACCTGCTCGATCTCATCCGGAGGGAAAACCTGAGACAAAACACGAAGGAGGGCCAAGCAAATTACAGAGCCTCTTACTGTAACTCATGGGGCAAAGCGGCACGAAGCAGCTCCGACCACTTGCTCTGCAGTGACACTGGCTGGGCCAGCAGCCCCAGGTAACCCCCAGGGCTGGGGCCTGGTGTCACAGCCGTGGGAAAGCGGGAAGACCGAGGGGCAGGAACCCTCCCGACCAACGAGTGTCAGTGTGGGGCCGCCAGGGTTTGGAGCCTGGCTATGGTGCCGGGGTGGAGGCCCGACCAGTGTGGGGAGGGTGGCAGCTGGAGCAGTGCACACGGCTGCCTCGGGGGTGGCCGGGAGCTCAGGGGAACCTTGGCAACTGCTGCTGAGTCAACGGGCCTCACCTTCTTCATGCTGCCCCGGGTCACGGTGGAGAGGGCGTTGGACATCAGTCGGGGGCTTAGGCCTCGGAACAGCCCGATCTTCCCATCCACTTGCACAATGTACTTGGCTGCAAGGAAGCGGGGTGGCAGTGTCACGCCAGCCCAGACACCCACTCCCAAGTCCTCGTCACGGAGGGGAGGTCCGTCCAGGACCCTGGAAGCAATCAGGCCCCACCCATTTCTTCTCTAGCCCATTCCTTTGTGTAAAAGCCTTCAAAACATATTTCTGACAAACAAGTTCACATATTTCCTTTTTTAGCTTTGACAAATCTACTTGGCAAACTCAGCTCTAGTTTTCAACTCAGCAACTTCAGTGCTGCAACCCAGAAACCAGTTCTGTTATTCATTAAAAAATGTTTTTCTCGGGGGGAAGGAGGTAGAGTTCCCATAGACAACAATAAAGCGTGCAACCCAAGGGAAGGAAAAAGAAAAAGGACGGGCTCCCAGAAGAGGCTCAAGAGTGTCCGCTGAGCATGCCCGGGGACCCCACCTGGCACCTGGTGGCATTTATTAATCAGTGTGGGGAGGACATGCAAGTGGCGAAGTAACCAAAACAGAGGCCCCATGAACTATTTTACAGAAAAAACACCAGCAGTCAGGGAGCTAGAGCCCACCTGTGAGTCCTGCTTCTTCACTGGGGTCTCTGAAAGGATCGCTTTTTAAATTTTTGTTGTTTTCTTTAACATCAACTTTTAAACTATGTTCGAAAAGCCGCTGTACTTTACAAAGCTGGATACTTGGAAGCTGGCAGGCATCTCAGACATGCTCCCCTCAGCCCACGGCTTCAGCTCTCCGGTGCCGCACAGTGGCAGGAACCGGCTTTTCTCTGCAACACATCTGCCACCCGGCAGTCCCTGCCACTGCCACTGCTTTCCGGCCGCAGCACCTGTTACCTGCACACTTGCTTCCTGAGACGGGGAGGGCTGGGGAAAGGGGGCGGGGAGGGGAGGACACAGGCGCCTGGCTCCAGAGTGGCAGAAGGAAGGTGTGTTGTAGGGGAGGGGAGCACCAGTCAGGAAGAGGGGGGGGGGGGGCAGGGTAAACGAGTGTGATCTCCAGTGAGGCACTCAACCTCTTTCTATTCACCTGCCCACAGCAAAAAAGGAGTTAGGGACCCCTACTTCCCCGCCTCTGAGATGAAGAATGAACAAGTGAGAGCAGAGAAAGGCTCTTAAAAATGCCCAGAGGCCATGCTGGGCCCAAAGCCCCGCCCCCTCTCTTCCCCGAGGGCCAGGGGCTCTCTGGCTGCAGGGGTTCTGCAGTCCCTGAACTCTCTCCAGGAAGCTCTGTGCCTCACACCTTCACCCATTACACCTTCACCACGACGGGGAGTAGATGCTGTCCAGACAGCTCTAGGCATCCACGTAGCCGAGCCCTCTCCCACGGGAGAGCAGGGTGGTGTCTGGAAACACCCAATGGGCACCTGCTACCACACCCGGATGAAAACACCATCCATGTAAACTGGGGTGGGGAGCTCATCTTTGCAAGAGGCGGTAAAGTGAGTCGAGACCCCTCCCCTGAGTCCTTTCGGGAATGACTGCGAGGTGAACAAAGCCGGTCTGGGCTCTACCTCTCGTCCCTCGCATGGCTGGGGGGTGCCTAGCCATACAGAGACACCCCAGGGAGGGTCTGGCAGCCCACACCCCCGCTTCCCACAGACCCAGTGTTGACTGGGTCACCAGCCTCACTGTACTTCCGTGAGGTGCCGTCCTCACTCCGATCTCCCGTCCCCCACACTGACAATCTTTAAGTAAAAACAAATAACACATTTCCCCACAAAATGACACGTTCTGACTGGCCCCAGACTGTGCCCAGCACCATGGCGGCAAGACTGAAAGAGAAACGTGACCTCAGATTCTGCCAGCAGTGTATGAAGTGAAACAAAGGGGACAGGAGGCGAAGCCCCAAGTTATTCGGTAGAAACAAAGGTTTTTAGAGAACATTCTGGAATGACCAAACAGATTAAGAGCAGAGGTGGCGGAGGCATAAGGGGATCAGGCAACAAGGGCACATTTTAAGAAAGTCCCCAGCATGATCACCCTGTGAGGGTGGGGACTGGGAGAGGGGCAGCTGGTGCCCACGGGCCAGGGGATGAGCAGCAGAGGCAGCCAGGTGGGCTTCTTGGTGGAGAGACCTTGGGACAGGAGGGGCAGGGGTGTGTGAAGGGCCAGGCATGAAAATGCTGGTGCCACTCTGGAGAGGAATGCAGGCCAGGGCAGTGAGGCTGCCTGCCCCAGCTCACCCGGCTGGTCAGGGCACACCGCAGGTAAAGCCATTCAGCATGCACTGGTCTATACCCAGTGGGTGGAGATGCCAGAATGAGTTGGCTCCATGCCTGGGGAACACAAAGGAAAGAGGACGAAGAAAGAAGAAAAAGAACCTGGCCTCCTGCTACAGTAGCAGGAAAGCAGAAAAGCTGGTAACAGGGCCGACTGCTCAGAGGGCAAAAGGACACCTCACTGCCCCCCCCCCCCCATTCCAGGCACAACCTGGGGGCAGGGATGACAGGGACCAGTGTCTTGACTGTCTCCTCCCTTGAACACCTGTCTGCCCCTCCCCCCTCCTGGCCTGCTGCCAGGTAGAGGAGCTGGACCAAAGCTGTACTGTTCACCTGGTCTCACCCCAATACCCTGCTGCCTCCGGCCACACTCTGGGATCCCCTCCTCCAGGCCAGCTGACTCGGGGTGCCGTGCTGCCCATGTGTCCCCGGGCCAGCTGGGCCTGCTCCCCATCTGACGCTTCTGCGTGTCGGTGCGGGCGCTCCTGCCCAGGAAGCACTCACCGTAGGTGAAGAAGCTGGGCAGATAGAGGACCTTCCTCCCCAGCACATTGGTCCCAACGGTGGGGGGCATCGGCTCATGGCCCACCTTCAGAATAACACACACAAAGGGAGGTCAGGTTCCACTGCTGACTCAGCCTCCCTGCTTCTCGTCTTCCCAGGCCTCTAAGTCTTTCCCCACAAATTCTAATGCTGTTCCTGTCGATGTTGTCCCCATCAAAACATACAAGAAATTTCATCAGTGTCTATAACCATCAGGATCCTGAATCTCCCAATGAACAGAAATGCCTGGTCCCAGATACCACCCAACCTCTATCCAAGTCACCCCCACCCGCCAACAGTGTTACCTCCAAATTCCAGATATCCCCAGGACAAAACCCCCGATTTTTATATACTTTGAATCCCATGCTCATCTCAGAATAAACCTGTTTATGGTCATCTCCAGGTTAAAAATTTCAGTCGTCTCAATTCTAAATGCGGTTAACACCAAAACACAGCACATCCAAATCTCATCCCAAACTTCAGACAGCTCAGCCCCAGGCAGCCCATTCCAAAGGTCACCCAGAACTCGCATTTCTTACCGCACCCACAGAAGATGCCAACAGATCCGTTCCTCTCACTCTCAGGCAGAGCAGACTGCCACCTCAAATCCCAGCTGCTCCTCAAACAATCCCTCAACTGTTTTCTAATCGCAGTCACCCGCATCCTTGTGACAGAATGTCCCCGTATTTCTGTGGGGCTATGGTCACTTTTGCTGTGTAGATGCTGTTAGGTGTGTAAACCTCATGTGGGTGAAGGACCAAGCCACCCACACCCCATGAGGAAGCGGGGTCTCTGAGGGGTGAGGTTGTTTGCCACGCTGCCAATTGAGGAGAAAGACTCTGCTGCCAGGCAGGAGGCAGGGTGTCTGGGAGACCAGCACCTAGGTGGGGTGTGAGAAGTCTCCTTCCTTGACAGGGGGCTGGGACAGCAGCCCTGTCCCTCAAAGCAGGCCAACTGAGCCCATGGACCAGTGAACCAGAGCGGCAACTTTTTTCCCCCAAATAAATATATTTTTATTGATTTCAGAGAGGGAGAGATATAGAAACATCAATGATGAGAGAGAATCATTGATCAGCTGCCTCCTGTACACCCCTAACTGGGGATCAAGCCTGCAACCCGGGCATGTGCCGTGACCCGGAATCGAACTGTGACCTCCTGGTTCATAGGTCAATGCTCAACCACTGAGCCACGCCACCAGGCAGAGCAGCAACTCTTGAAATGTGGAAAGCAGAAACGGTAGGTAGGGTTGGGAGCTCTGCCTTAAAAACTGAACGAGGTAAGCTTCTAGTGCTTTCCTGGGTCAATTCCCTTTCTTTGTTGCCTTAGGGGTTTTGACAGTTCACGCTGTCCCTTGTGGATGGGATTCTGAGCTACATGACATATTACTGACTGTAAAATAAGAAAGCTTCTCTGGATGAGGACCTTCTTTAAAAAAAAGTCTATCCCAGGGGAGCTGGAGAACAGGGATGAGCCAGCTGACCTAGGCAGTTAACCCTCCCACACATTCCCTTGTGGGTTAAAAGCAGAAAGGTTCTGGGTTTTGTTTTTGCCTCTTACACAGGTAACATTCCCTTTATCCTCTCTACTCCAAGTCTCAGCTACGCTCTTTTGCTGTCTTATCCAGTCTAGTCACAACAATTTGGGAGTCCCATTGATTCCAATTTCATCCCTAAATCTGCTGTGTCCCTTCGCCTCATGCCCCCATAGCTTCCAAATCTACCGAGTCTATATCTGTAACTTCCACCTGGGTTATCAAAGGCACACTGCCATATTTCACCCTTATTCTCCTTGCCCGCAAAATTTCATTATTTGAGCCCAAGTCATACTTACCCAATTTCATCCCCAATTCCATGAACCCATCCAGAGCTGTGGCTCTGTATCAGATTCTGGCAGTTAGTCCATACCCTTCAATCTCCAAATCCTGAAACCTAACACCCACAAGCCCTGATCTTAGGCACGGTGTTCTTTTGTACCCCAAATCTGCCACTCCAAGCCTGTTACCCCCAAAACTGGTATCTATCTTTTACAAAATATTACTGATTCCTGAGCTATGCCCATTAAAATTTCACCCCAAAGTATGCTATATTCAGGACTGGCTGAGTTCAAACTGGAGAGGCCGCCTCCCCACCATCCAGTTCTTCTAACCGTTTAGCCTCCCTTTACTCCCCAATTCCTTTCTCCCTCATTCCCAATTCTCTCTTCAAATCACCCGTACTTCAGCTTCTTCTCAAACCTGTAAACCAAGTCTACAATGGTCCAAATGATGAAGCTACTCCCCACTTCCTTTCCATGGAGCCCCTATTCCTACACTCCAGCATCCTCCACTCCACAGAACCTCCTATCTGCCACCCTAAAACCCCAGCCCTCACCAATCTCACTCCAGCAGCCAAAACTCAGCCCCCAGTACCCTTACTTCACATCTCAGGTACCATGTCACAGTCAGGTCCTACCCTCCAAATCTATTACCCCCTTCCCTTTATCCCCTCTACTCCAAGCCTGATTTCAATTACTCCCATTCAAGTCCCTCTTATTCCAATGGTATCTCCCACTGTCAGTACAATTATAAAGACAGTAAATCTGACACCCATTCACCTCAACTCAAATCAAACCTCAAATCTTGGTTGGGTCTCCATCTCAGTGTCCCCCCCCCCCACCCCCCACCCCCCACCCCCCCACCCCCGCCCCGCAACCCACTCTTCTTAACTGGAAAATTCTAGGCTAAATCTTCAAGCCTGAACTACCCCCATCTAAACAGTGCCCATCTCTCAGCCACCCCCACCTAATTCGGCCAAATATGCACCCCTCCACGCTGCCTCCTTCCAGCTCAATCCCTCCCTTTCTCAAGGAGCCTGCTTCCTCTGCAAGGCACTGCTGGGGCGCCAGCGCACCCAGTGCACCTGCAGGCACGGTGCCAGACATCCCTGCCTCGGCCTCGGCTTCTGCCAGTCTCTATCCTGTCACCTGATGTCCCAACGACCCTTTATGCCCGCCCCCCCCCCCCGAGTTACGAGGACTGAGTCCCATCTCCCGACCCCCACCGCGACTTCCATTTTCTCCTCCAAATGCGTCATCGTTTCCCCTGAAAGCCTCCTCGCTCCCCCGCTCCAGACAAAACGCCACTGTCCCCTCCCCCGCTGCGTCGCCCTACGTTCCCCTCCTCCCACCAAATCCTCCGTCGCTATCAGACCGGGAGCCCCCCACCTCCGGCTAAATCCTCGCCTCCCCCCTCTCCCACCAAACCCCGTCCCCGGCAGGTCCACTGCCCGCCTCCTTCCTGGAGTCTGACGCCTTTCTCCGCTCTTAATTTTTGGCCCAGGTCCCCCGCCCCCCCGTCCTTTGTCTTAAATCCGTCCCTTTAAATCCATCCCCATCATGGCCAGAGCTCTTGCTCCCTTCACCCTAAATATGTGCTCACCTTCTAAAGATTTAGCCTCGGCCCCCCAATTCTCCTTCCCACCCATTCGCCAAAACGTCCTACCCCTTCCCCAAATCCGTTGCTTTTTCACTCACCCCAATATGCCCCTTCCTTCCTATTCTAAGTTCTCGCCTCCATGCCTTCACCCCCGAAAGAAACCCGTCTCTCTCCCATCGCCCTCCCCCGGCACCTCCAGAACTCCTCGCTCCTTCCACCCTCCCCCGAATCTGTCGCTCTGACCCCCTCGCCCCCTCTCCCACACCCTCCAACCTGTGCCCCTGCACCCCAAACCCTCCTGCCGTCCTCCGCTCCCGCTCCTGCGGCCCAGCAAACCCTCGGCCCCCGCCCCCTCCCCAAACCCGTCGCCATCGACCCCCCGCCCCAATTTGACCGGATCGAGGCATGTCACCTTCACGGGAGCACCCCCCCCCTACGGCGCCCCCGGCCCCCACCTGGATGAGCAGTTTCACGTAGAGCAGCGGGTGGCTGAGCGCCGTCACGCCCGCGCCCAGTGCCACGAAGAGGGCCTCGGTGGTCGGGGCGTTGTCCCCAGAGCCCAAGCCCCCGGAGCCGCCGTCCATCCTGCGCGCCGAGGGCTGCGCCGCGGGCCGGGGGTGGCGCGGGTGTGCGCGGTGCGCGGGCGGCGGGTCGCGAGCCCGGGCCTCCACCCCCGCCGCCGCTCCGCCGCGCGCTCCGGCTCCTGCTCCGGCTCCCGCCATCCCCGCGGCACCGCCGCGAGCCCTGGGCGCCACTTCCGGGTCCAAGGCCCCCATGGCGCCGGCCCGCGAGGTCACTCCCCGTCACGTGACGGCGGCGCCCCGCCCCTCGCTGACGTCAGGGGCCGTGCCGCGGCGGAGCCGCAGGGGATCACGGGAGGGCGGCGCGCGGGGAGTCCGCGCTGGACGCCCTCTCCGACTGGCCGGGCTGGAACCTGGCGCTGCGCTCGGCGGCCCGGGCCTGGGTGGGCCTCCGTTGGCTCGGGCGCTCTCCCGAGGTTCCCGTGAGCGGCGGGGGCGGGGCTGGCGGTTCTAGAAGCCGGACGCCCCCAATACGGTCTGCGGCGTTGCTAAACCCGGTCCGGGCTTCGGGAGTTTTCCCTGCAGGTCTGCGCCCGCCGCTCTGCGGCCGGGGTCCTGGACGGAACGGCCTCCGGCTGCCGGGCTACAGCTCTGCGGGCTCAGGCCGCCCTCCCGGTTGCCTCCGCCACCAGAACCGACCCAGTCTCCCGCAGCCTCTTTGCACTTGAGCCTTCGGAACCTCCCTGGGGGCCCACGGTTGGAAAATGTGTTTTGCTCTTAAAGTTCCTGGCCCGTCTCCCTCCTAGATCCGGGGGTTTCCATCAGTCGCTCGCAGGCCCTGTGCCTTTAGTTAATAAAAATGAAGTAATAACTGGCCCTAAAATCGCACCTGCTTTGTGCCAGACACATTTTAAGGTGCTTTGCACCATGTTAACTCCAGTATAATCCTCACAACACCCGTAGACGAAGGCGTAGCTGGTCCTGTCCTCTACTAACATGTTCAATTTCATTTCTCTTTGTTGTAACGTCGATGAGATGCACAGGAACTGACCTCCTGTTTGTATCCGTTAGCCTCGTTATCGAGTAAGTCGAGGACCTACTGTGTTTATTACCGCAAGTGCCTGCCCCTGCAAGGACGCCTGGGGCCGCCTGCTGCTCGGGAAGGTGCTCAGAGAGGCTTCTGGTTGAACGGGAGGGATCGGGTAGCTCAGAGGCTGCAGGAAAGCAGCGGGGGGCCTGGCCCTGTGCCTGTTCTTGTCGTGTTCACTGTGAGCAAGTTCTTTAGAGCAGACATCCGCCTTCTGGCCATTTAGTCCGGCTTCTAGCAGTCTGCCCTTCCCAGCTCCCTTAACCCTTTGCGGTCGTATGTCTGCTCTCAGCCAGCACAGCAAGGAACCTTAGGAATCTTGACTCCATTCATGTATCAGTTCATAATTTCTCCGAAAGCTCTTAAGTGTCTAAGCGACCTTGTCACGAACCAAAACATTGCCCCGACAAATCGGAGATATCGAAACTCAATATAAACAAACGCAGTCGTTCACACTCGCCATGCAAAACACCGTGGCGAGTCAGTCGCCATTTGAGAGTGAAGAAATCGACAAGCTTCGGAGATACTAAGAATTTCAAATAAAGCTTTACAAATTATGTTTAACTGTAATTAGGCATTCTCGCTTGTTAAGATATTTCAAAATAATACTCCAAAATGGCAAAAAGAAAGTTACCGAAAGAAGTGTACTGCGAATCTGAAAGTAACGATGGAGAGTTTTATTTTGGCACCTTGAATGCTGACTCTGACGTAGAAAGTGATAACGTTTGTAGTGATTCTACTAGTGGTGACGTAGTTCCAAAAAAGAATGAATAAATCTTGTTTATCCTTCATAATCTTGCATGTTATGTATCACTGCTCTTTCAATGGAAATTAATTCCGACTAGTACAACACCCATGTCCAAATTTAATACGACCGCAAAGGGTTAATTAAAAAGCCACTCCTGACAAATACTCTAGCAGTGGTCAGTCCGTGAGGTCTGAAAGGTTGGCGACCGCTAGTTTAAGGAAACCTTTGGAGCAGTGGTTCTCAACCTTCCTCATGCCGCCACCTTTTAGTACAGTTCCTCATGTTGTGGTGACCCCCAACCATAAAATTATTTTCGTTGCTACTTCATCACTGTAATGTTGCTACTGTTATGAATCATGATGTAAATATCTGATATGCAGGATGTATTTTCATTGTCACAAATTGAACATAATGAAAGCATAGTGATTAATCACAAAAACAATATGTAATTATAAATGTGTTTTCTGATGGTCTTAGGTGACTCCTGTGAAAGGGTCGTTCGACCCCCAAAGGGGTCGCGACCCACAGGTTGAGAACCTCTGCTTTGGAGTCTGTAACACCTTCCACATCCCAATCTTTTTTTTTTTTTTAATGTATTTTATTGATTTTTTACAGAAAGGAAGGGAGAGGGATAGAGAGTTAGAAACATCAATGAGAGAGAAACATCGACCAGCTGCGTCCTGCACACCTCCTACTGGGGATGTGCCCACAACCAAGGTACATGTCCTTGACCGGAATCGAACCTGGGACCTTTCAGTCCTCAGGCCGACCTCTATCCACTAAGCCAAACCGGTTTGGCCACATCCCAATCTTGCTAGCCTACCTCCCTTCCTTTCTTCCCAGCGCTGGCTTCGCTAACCCAGTTTTGTTCTGGTCTAAATCACTGCAAAGCCTCCTAGCCCACACTGGCCATTGTGGCTCAGTTGGTTGGAGCGTACTCACTGGCACCAAAGGGTCTTGGGTTTGATTCCCAGTCGGCACATGCCCAGTTGGCTTTCGTGTGGGAGGCAGCCTCTTAATAATAATAATAATAATAATAATAATAATAATAATAAGCCTCCTAGCCCTTTCAGGTTACTCTCTTTTCTCCTTCAAACACAACTTTCATTAAACCTACCTCCCACCCCAGGAGCATTTTAAATGACTCCCTTTTGCCTGATTTAGGCTTTTCCCCTACAGGGACCCTAAAGTGAAGTTCACCCACAGCCTCAGCTAACATTGCAGTGGCACACTAACTCTCCGCCCACAAGTCAGATTTCTGTAACTTCCTCGCACAAACCTTTTCTCCTCTCGCTTTTCCTCCCCATTGTCCCCAGCTGTCTGTTTTTCCTTCTGACCTTGACGTGGGTCCCCTGTTAGCCCTGTCATTGACTCTGCCTTACATGGCTACCTAACTTTTTGTGTATATTTGGTCCTTTCAGACCGTTCCATGGAAGGCAGCCACAGAGTATTGTGTTGCATCATTTTGTATCTTCCACAGCACCAAATACGGGGATATACTTGCAGTTAATGTTCAGTAAATTCTTTTTAAGTGATTGAATAATTTCCCTTAAGCAAAGGCATTAAAGTAAAAATAGGTCGGTTCAAGCAGTGAGACACCTAGGAAACCGAACAGAAGCAAATAGATAACTGTACCATGGCTATAGTTCCACAACCCAGGGCTCATAGGAACAGCAAGAGAGAAAAAAGTTCACAACCAAAAAATTACAAACCACTCAAAAACACATCCCATCATGACAGTGCATGGCCAAAATAGGAAGCTTACGACTCCTGGGAACTTCACACAAAGAGCAATCCGAAAGAAACGTTAAGGGAGAAAATGTAGTTTTCAAATAAAAAATAAAAAAAGGCCAAGAATAGAAAGTATAAGAAAAAGACACTGTGAACAAAGAACAGGTACATTTGAAAAGGAAGCCAACAGGTGGGCTGGAGATGGACGCGTGCTCCCTGCAATGGCAGCTGGCCGTGTGTGCGCAGCGGTCTCCGGGCCGGTTGGTGCCCCCGCCCGCCCCACGGTCCCGTTTGTCCGTAGTCACCACCACAGAGTGCCTGCCACACTGTGCTGTGGCTTCTGCTTTGTCAGTCTCCCCCGTTAGAGCGCAGGGACTGTCCTATTCATGGTTGGCACAGCGCCTGGCACATGGCAGGAACCCACTGTTTTCCAAGAAAATGTATGAAAAAGCAAAAATAATTTTAACAAAGATAAAATTTGTGGTAACACCACATACAGAATGAGAACTTTAGCGAACCCTATATGCCCCAAATTAGGATCCAACAACAGCAGGAAATGAACAAGAACTACGACTCTTGTAGACGTTATTGCCAAGGATATAAGCCACCGTCCCTGGAACCCTGTGGGAAACGAATGAAAAGAGAATACAGCCCTACCCGGTTTGGCTCAGTGGATAGAGCGTTGGCCTGCGGACTGAAGGGTCCTGGGTTCAATTCCGGTCAAGGGCATGTACCAGTAGGGGGAGTGCAGGAGGCAGCTGATCGATGTTTCTCTCTCATCGATGTTTCTAACTCTCTATCCCTCTCCCTTCCTCTCTGTAAAAAATCAATAAAATATATATTATTTTAAAAAGGGAGAATACAAAATAGTAAGTACCCACTATTGCAGGTAAACGAACATCAAACTAATCAGGTCGGGAGTGAACTTGAGCTGATGTCAAGGTCAGTGTGAGAGTTCAGGCCTCATCCAGGGACAGACGAGGCACAGCGGGTGTCAGGAGACTTTATCCTGGTGGAAAGCCTGGACGTAGGCCCCCAGTTTACTAGTTCTGGGTGAGAACATTCTGGCTGCACTGTTCACCTGTTGGCCTGGGTAGGGGCAGGGAGCACTGGCCTTCCTTCTGTCTGGACCCCTAGGGTCCCATACCCAGATATCAACCCCACCCGGAGACCAAGCTGCCAAAGGAACCAATTTTAGGTTCTGGCATCCCTGCCCCCACGGCTCCCCACCCTTCCCCAAAGCACGTAGGATTCTACTGCGCAGTTTTAAGAGCTAAATTCAACCAGCTGTCCTATATTCAGGGAATCTTCTGCTAAGTGCAGTGAGGCCTGTCTGCGCAGGTGCCCAGGTCCTCCCAGACAAGGTTGCTACTGGCTTTACCTATATTAACTCCAGTGATTATTTCAATACTAGTGACCCGGTGCACAGATTCGTGCACATTGAAAGGAAATTAATTAGAAGGTGGCTGCTGGGGCGGGACTGGGTGAGACAGGGCCAGACAGGTCCTGGAGCCAACCTGCCCGGCCGGCTGCACCTGGGGCGGCGCTGTGGCTCCAAGGGCATCTGTGGAGTGAGTGGGGTGCCTCCACCTGGCCTGTGGGGAATCAGGTGAAACTGGCTCTCCCACATCCCCCAAGGGGTCCCGGATTGCCAGCAGACGGTTCACCACAGCTTGGCAGCTCCTGCATTGAGCATCTGCCCCCTGGTGGTCAGTGTACATCATAGCTACTGGTTGGAGCATCTGCCCCCTGGTGGTCAGTGTACATCATAGCTACTGGTTGGAGCATCTGCCCCCTGGTGGTCAGTGTACATCATAGCTACTGGTTGGAGCATCTGCCCCCTGGTGGTCAGTGTACATCATAGCTACTGGTTGGAGCATCTGCCCCCTGGTGGTCATTGCGTGTCATAGCTACCAGTTGGAGGGTGGCTTTGCCTTTTATATAGACCAGGTAGGCTATGCGGATCATCTTCATTCCACAGGTGAAGAAACAGAGACCCAAAGAAGTTACGTAACTTGCCCAGGATCGCACAGCTAATAAGAGGCAGAGCTAATAAGATTCAGATCCAGATCTGCCTTAGTCTGACACCTCACTCTCTCAAATGGAGGCGAAAGAAAATGGACAGTGTCCAGGATGATGACTCTGGGCCTCCAGGGGCTGCTGCCAGGTGGGCCAGTCGCTTCGAGATTATTGATGCCACAAAGGCCTTCTGGATGCACCGTCTGTGAAGAAAGCAAGCTTTCCGCAGCTGTTGGCCCACATCTGCTGATGCACACGCAGTGTGGGCACCAAGCTCTGGTGAGCCACAGGGCAGTCTGCTGCCAGCCTCACTCTGATCTTCCTCCTCCATTTCTTCATACGTCCGGTGGAGAAGCATCTCCTTAAAAGCTTACCACTTGCCCCTGAGATGACACTCCGCAGGCCACGCCCCGCTTGGGTGCTCCACAGTTGCTGACTGATCTGGAAACAGCCTACCTGTGGAGGAAACATGCTATCTGGAGTCGAAGGGGCCTTGCTGAGTCCTGGGATTGCTGCTCCCAGCTGTGCAGCCCTAGAGGCTCTCTGAGCCTCAGTTTCCCCGGGTGTGCAATGAGACTGGGGATAAGGAATGTGATAGAGTGACAGAACCACCTGCTCAATATCTGCTGGCTGTTAGTTACGCAAAAATATCCAGGGTTTGAGCATTTCCTCATGGATGGCTTTGAATATTTTCCCAGCCTCCCATCATTCCCTTCTTTGTCGGTAGCTCTTCATTGGTACAGTCCAACCGTTTCTTGCTGGTATGGGACCACCTCCGCCCAGGCAGTAATAGCCTCTGAACTAAGGGAGCGGAGAACTATGTGCAAAGGCCCTGAGTGGAAGTTGGTCTGGTAGCTTGGAGGGCAGCGAGGAGGCCACGTGTCCAGAGCAGAGTAAGTGAAGGGCAACTGGTGAAAATGAGGCCAGGGAGTTGGGCCTTGAGGCCATTGGCTATGATGCCTAATGAGACATAAACCAGATAGATCCCTAATTTAGACCACAGGAAGGTGGCCTTCCAAAAGTCGGGGCGCTCCGGCTAGTGTGGCACGGAAAGGTCACTGGTTCAATTCCCCATCAGGCTTCAGGTTTGATCCCTAGTTGGGTTGTGTACGGGAGGCAAACAATCGATGTTTCCTTCTCACATCAATGTTTCTCTCTCTCCCTCTCCCTTCCTCTCTCTCTAAAATCAATTTTTAAAAATTTTTTAAAAATGGGTGAAAACTGCCCTAACCGGTTTGGCTCAGTGGATAGAGCGTCAGCCTGCGGACTCAAGGGTCCCAGGTTCAATTCCGGTCAAGGGCATGTACCTTGGTTGCGGGCACATCCCCAGTAGGGAGTGTGCAGGAGGCAGCTGATCGATGTTTCTCTCTCATCGGTGTTCCTAAGTCTATATCCCTCTCCCTTCCTCTCTGTAAAAAATCAATAAAATATATATTTTTTAAAAATGGGTGAAAACTGAGGCTAGCTGAGTGGCCATTTAGCCAGCAAATCTCTCTGATTTGCCCTGTGGGGGATGGTGAGGGAGGAGGGAGGGGGCTCACTCACATTGAGTCCCAAGGGCCCTGGGGGAGGAGGGAGGGTCAGGGCTGGGCCTTGCTGGAACCTGGTTAGGGTGGACAGTGAGGGTGGGGGACACCAAAGCCAAATCAGAGAGGGCAGAAGACGGAGGAAAGAAAATGCTGCATCTTCCCTCCGTGCACAGAAAGTCCTGCTCCCGACTCACGAAAGACTGTGGCGGGCAGGCTGTGTGGCAGGCACTGTGCTAACACCTGGGGACACCACACCTGGGGACACAGAGACAAATAAGCCAGGGCCCTACCCCTCAGGGCCTCGTAAGGACTAAGTGTCAGGTTTGATCAAGCAATTGAACTGATACCTCTCCCCCGGGGAACTGGCTTTTCAGGCTACTTCGCTAGGGACATTCGCTTTGCTGAGACCACGTTTCATTTGTGGTGACCACATTCCGTTCTCTCCCCTCCGGGTGTGCATAAAGAAGTGTCCGCCCAGAAAAAAAGTCCACCAAAAGTCCTTTAAAAGCCGCTGACTCCATCACTGGGTGCTGGAGCCTGGTGTGCGGATGATCGAACAAATCCGTACTCCCTCAGCACTCTGGCCTCTCCTCTGGCGACCTAACACCAAGTCCCCAGGCAGGCATGGCTTGTCACAGTTCCCCGGTTCTGAGCACAGGGCTGCCTGTTGACAGAAGGGAGGAAGGGAGAAACCTGGGGGCAGGCAGGAAGGAAGCGTGCAGCTCTGTGACGGGAGAGTGGATTTTAGTGGCGTCTGAGCGGCTGGCTGGATAACAGCTCTCCGGGAAGTGTGTGCAAGAGCTCAGGGAAGGTGCAGAGTGACTCCTGCCCTGTGTGGCTCAGGCTGGGAAGGGGGTCAGGGCAGGAGGGTCGCCGTGGCAGGGCAGCTGCCTGGGCCGCACAGTCGGTTCTCTTTCTCCGCTTGAAAACCTGTAGATAGTCTTCAGGCTGCGCTGCTGTGGGGGACCAGCGGCCGTGGAGAAAGGCCACGGCGTTTGGAGATCAAAGGAGCCTGACCTGGGGGGTTGGCCCTGAACACTGGCCGCTTGCTCGCGCTCTGGACGCCTCCTCTGGCACGGCCTGGCACCATTCCTGGGCTCCGGCCTTGCTTTGCTGGCTCCCTCTGGCGCCTTCCTGTCCAGCTCCTGGCTCTGGCTCCGTGGGGCCCTCTCTCCTCCCCAGAAACACATCCTTCCCTCTGCCCCCTCCCAGCCCCGGGGCACAGCTCCTGCCTCTTGCTCATTGGCTGTTTGTCGGTCCAGCCCCGATGGTAGGCCCCCCTCTTCAGTCCCGTTTCCCAGGACACCTCCCTCCGCCCCACCTGCTGTCGGCCTGGCCTCCGGTGACCTTGGGTCCTTCCTGAATAGCGGGCGGGCTTTAGGGCCTGGCACGAGCCTTGCTCAGTCCCCGAGAATGCCAGCTGTGAAACTCGATCGTTCACACAGAGCTGTTTACGGCTTCACTGACGTCCTCCGGCCACCCACGTCAGGACTGACACACTTGCTGCCTTGTCTTTCCGCTGTCTTTGCACCTTTGAGGGGACCGGCTGCCGGGGCGGCCAGCCCCAGGCTGGGCTCCTGCGTGAGGGAGGTTGGATTTGGCCTCCCCAGTCCCTCTGGGAACAGACTGGCTCTGAGTAATTGCAGCCTCAGACTGACATACAGCTTAGGCGCACCCAGACCAGCAAGGGGAGGGGCCGCAGACGCCCGAATGTGGGAAGCGTCCTGGGAAAGGTGAAGGGCAGGAAGGAGGAAGCCTGCGGGCTGGACCCAGACCTCCCAAAGGGCAGCCGGAGCCCTCCCAGACCACAGCCCCGAGTGGACCAGGGGAGGAAGTACTGGTTGTTTGGGGAGGGGACAGGCCGGCTCCTCAGTGAGGGAAGCGAGCTTCCATCGGCTTCCTCCCTCCAAGTCAGGGGCTGGTGACAAAGGCCATGGCTGCCATTGGCACGCATGGTGTGGCCTCTGCTCACCACGTGGCTGCCCACATAGCCCCTGCCCGGGCCTCCTGAAGGCCAGGGGCAGTAGGAGCTGAGGGGGAAGGGAGGCTGTGCAAAGGGCATGGAGGGGGCAGCAAAGGCTATACCAGCCGCAGGAGCAGGTTTCAGTGGGCTCCCTGCATCTTCCCTGAGCCATGCCGCCCCTGCTCACAGGCCTGTGTGTCACAGGCCATTAAGCTCTCAGCAGGTGCTTGGCTGAGGCTGGGACTAGGCAGGCAGGGGGAACACGGGGGAGCCTAGGGGACATGCCCAGCCAGCCTGTCCCCTCCGGCCTTGGCTTATGGGGGATAAATGCTCCTCTGGGGAGTCCTCACTCTCCCCTGAAAAAGTTACATCCTTGTGAACCTTTGGACATTCCCTGCATGTGCACACACATACACACACATGCATCACCCCACACACACGTACAGGCCACACATACACAGCACACCCACAGCACATATATGCACATACACACCACATGCACCACACACACATCACGCACACAAATCACACACCACACATAGCACACATATACATGCACACCACATCACCACACATACATGCCACATATATACCGTGCACGTACATATCCCACATACACATACATGCCTCGCACATACATACAGTAGTTGGCAAAAGTAGGTTTACAGTTGTGAGTATGCAAAACAGAGTTTATTCTTGTATTATTTATTAATTATTATATTATTTACGTGTATTATAACTATAAACCTAATTTTGCCCACCCCTGTATACATCACATATGCACACCACAAATAGACCACATATACCACACACATCACACCCCCATATACGTACATAGTAAATACATCACACACCACACACATATAACACATATCAGGCATACACACACATACATGCTACACACATCCCACATGCATACATGTGCTATACACACACCACACATACCACATACACAAATACCACACACACCCCACACATACACACACCAAAAGTACACACACCCCACATATACACACACCACACGTACACACATCACACATACACACTACACACACACACACCACACACTCCCATTTCCTCCCTGGCAGCCCCAATGCCCACTGCTGCCCCAGGGCTCATGTCAGAGGCCTCTGGGTGCCCCCGTCTGCACGCAGAGCCCTCTTTGCCTCCCAGGGCAGGGCTTTCTCACCAGCCAGCCAGCCACGTGAGCTCCCAGCCCTGTGGTCTGTGCTGGCTTGTGCTGGGGCCTCCCCCTCCCTGTCTCCACCCCTGGAGAGCTGAGCTGCAGGGAACAGCTCTTCAGTCCTTGGGCCTTGAAAGCAGAGAAGAGGAGAGAAAGCAGGAGGCTATTCATGCCAGTGACCCCAACAGCCCTGAAACGCAGACACTGCTCCCACTCAGAGGGTCATGTGTTCACGCCCACTGAGTCAGGGGCTCCTCTGCTTAAAACTGTACCCACTCCCCTTAGCTCGCAAGCACCTCAACTCAGCAGACAAAGCCCTGTCCCGCATTCCCCAGCCCCTGGACTCCCGGGGCGCTGAATGCCTGCTCTCCTTCCTGGTCTCGCCCTGGTCTCTCAAGCCCACGCCCTTCGCACGTGCTGTTCCTTCTGTTTTGAATGCCTTTTCTCTCCTTGCCCCCCTGGAGAGTTAACAGCCTTCACCCTGCGTGTAGCTTCTGCTAGGAAGCCTTCCTCTGTTCTCAGGAGACTTCGGTGCCCCTTCTTTGGGAGCGGACAACTCCCTGTGCAAAGCTTTTCCCACATCGAATTTTAGTGGTTACAGACCTCATTACATTGTGACCTAAGGGGCAGGGACTGAGATGAATCCATAACCACCGTGCTGACGCACAGTAGGTGTCCAAGAATACTTGTCAACGGAATTTACCACTTAGTGAGGGGGTGGAAGAGATGGAAGTAAGCAGAGAGGCCCCGGCCGGTGGGCTTAGTTAGTTGAGCATTGTCCCATGCACCCAAAAGTGGCTGGTGCGATTCCAGGTCAGGGCACATGGCCGGCTTTCGGACTGAGGGCTCAATCCCCAGGAGGGGGCGTGCAAGAAGCAGCCAATTGATGTTTCTCATATCAATGTTTCTCTCTCTCCCTCTCCTTCCCTGTCTCTCTCTTTTTTTGTTAATCCTCACCCTTTTTTTCCATCGATTTTTACGGAGAGTGGAAGAGAGAGGGAAAGACAGATAGAAACATCGATGGGAGAGAAACACATCGATTTGTTGCCTCCTGTACCAACCCCAACCAGGGTCTGGGCTGGGGAGGAGCCTGCAACCAAGGTATGTGCCCTTGACTGGACTTGAACCCGGGACCCTTTGGTCCACAGGCCGGTGCTCTATCCACTGAGTCAAACCAGCTGGGGCTTCTTTCCTGTCTCTAAAATCAATAAAAACATTAAAAAAAAAATAAGCGAAAGGGAACACCAGGTCTGAGGAAGGAAAGGCATTCCAGTGGTAGATATCAGGAAGGCCCCCTGGGGAAATGACTGGGCTGCTGGCCGTGTAAAGAACGGATCGGTCGCGGCGCAGGGAGGAAAGGTCTTCTGACAGGGATAGGAACTTTTGTAGCCAACGTTCACTGAGCGCCTCACTCTAAGTCCTTACAGACGTCATTACTCATCGAATCGTCAGCTGGCCCTGCGATCACCCCCATTTCACAGACGGGGAAAGGGACGTTCAGTTACTGTGCAAGGCATATAGGTCACATTCGACGGGAGGGACAGAGCAGCCAGAGGGAGACAGAAAGTGGGATTTGACTTTACAGCGGGGAAGCTCCTTACAGAATTGATGCTGGTGATGTCCTGGTTGGTTTTCTCAGTGGTCAGAGCATCAGCGCCCCAGACTGAAGGGTCGCGGGTTCGATTCCCGGGCAAGGGCACAGACCTAGGTGCCGGTTTGATCCCTGTGTGTGATGTGTCTCTCTCATATCAACGTTTCTCTCTCTCCCCTGCCAACCTCCCTTCCACTCTCTCTCTAAAGATCAATGTGTCAGCCAACTTGTGGGAACGCCGAGTCAGGAACTGTGGTTCAGCTTAGCTCAGCTGACACAGCACAGAGCCACCACTTGAGGTCACCACCCAGCCCCGGGGGCGGGGTGAGGAAGGAATGGCTGGGAGGGTGGGTCAGAGCCAGACTGGGATCTTGGGAAGCTTTCCTGGGACCATGGGTGCTAAGTATGCAATAAGCTCTGGGCTCAGGTGGCACATCTGTCCATTCCACATGCCTTCTGAGGCCCTACTGTGTGCGGACCACTGGGCTGGGCTGGGCACCAGCCGCGAGTCCGTGTGCTCTGGCCCTGCCTGCAGGGAGTCAGGGTGCCGTCTGCTGGAGGCGGAAGAGGACTGCAGGCGAGGGGAGAGGAGCACCCAGGAAGGAGGCCTCCCCAAGCCCTGGGAGGTGTCCAGGAAGAAGTGGCACTTGAGTATGAGGCTGGTCAAGACCCTCAATCTAACCATCACGAACAGGAAATCAGGGACCGGCACTGGCATCGCGCTGTCCGAGGGGCCTGTCGGGCTAGCACCCAGGGTCCTCTGAGCTGCACTGTGCAGGGAACGGAGCCCGTGGATGACAGGACAGCTAGCAGGCAGGACAGCTTGCTGTGCCAGGGGGGCCTTATTTGGGTCCTGATTTTTAAAAAATATTTTTTTTATTGATTTTTAAAAAATATTTTATTGATTTTTTACAGAGAGGAAGGGAGAGAGATAGAGAGCTAGAAACATAAATGAGAGAGAAACATCAATCAGCTGCCTCCTGCACATCTCCCACTGGGAATGTGCCCGCAACCAAGGCACATGCCCCCGACCGGAATCGAACCCGGGACCCCTCAGTCCGCAGGCCGACGCTCCATCCACTGAGCCAAACCAGTTTCGGCTATTTTACTGATTTTTTACAGAGAGGAAGGGAGCGGGATAGAGAGTTAGAAACATCAATCAGCTGCCTCCTGCACACTCCCTACTGGGTATATGCCCGCAATAGGTACATGCCCTTGATGGGATTCAAACCTGGGACCCTTGAGTCCGCAGGCCGATGCGCTATCCACTGAGACAAACCGGTTAGGGCAGCGGTTCTCAACCTGTGGGTCGCGACCCCTTTGGGGTCAAATGACCCTTTCACAGGGGTCGCCTAAGACCATCAGAAAACACATATATAATTACATATTGTTTTTGTGATTAATCACTATGCTTTATGTTCAATTTGTAATAATGAAAATACATCCTGCATATCAGATATTTACATTATGATTCATAACAGTAGCAAAATTACAGCTATGAAGTAGCAACGAAAATAATTTTATGGTTGGGGGTCACCACAACATGAGGAACTGTATTAAAGGGTTGCGGCATTAGGAAGGTTGAGAACCACTGGGTTAGGGCATGGATCCTGATTTTTTTTAAATGATGATGAGTTACTCTGCTCAGGCTGCCATAACAAAATACGGCGGACGGGGAAGCTTAAAGACAGCAGCACTTATTTCTCACAGTGCTGGAGGCGTGACGTCCAGTTCAAGGTCTGCCGGGCTCGATTCCGGGGAGGGGTCTCTTCCTGCTTGTCCTCAGCCACCTGTCCTCACGTGGCCTTTCCTGGGCAGGGGGCCAGGGGCTGGGGGGGGGGGGTAGGGGTGAGAGAGATCGCTTCCTCTTCTTACAAGGCCGCCAGTCCGATCAGATTTGAGCCCCACTCTTTTGACCTCATTTAACCTGAACTAACTCTCAAAGGCCCTGTTTCCAAACCCAGCCACGTCGGGGGTCAGGACTTAAATATGTGAACTTGGGGGACACATTTCAGGCCACAGCAGGTGGCGTTGATGAAGAACTGGCTCTGTGAATGCTGGCCAGTAGTTGATTACATTGAGGAAGGATTGCTAAACGCCTCCTAGGGGTGATAATGGGGGTATGGTCTCCTATATACACAGGATGCGATCAAAAGTCCTAGTGCGATTTAAGCGGCCCTCTGCGTCACGATGCGGGTTGATCTGCGAGGGCCAATTGGACCGTGCCGTCAAGCCCGCATTGTTCAGGGTGGACTGTATGTAACACGTGTAAGACATACGTCTGCGTGCATATATAGAATACATCACCATCCTGTGAGTGTGAGTGTGAGTGAGTGTGTATGTCCTTCTTCCAGGTGCCCAGGAAATGTTTAGGGGCGAAATCATCTGAGGTCTGGGATTTGCTTTTAAGGGTGGGGGGTGGGCAATGAATGCAGCTGCACGTGGAGCAGGACTGACCATGAGCCGGGGGCTGCTGGGCCCAGGTTACAGGCTCATGGGGTGCGTAAAAAGTAAAAGCAAAAGGGAGGAGGTTAGTGAAGTTTAGGGTTGGGGGAGGAGCCAGGCACCTGCTGGCAGAAATCGCTGAGGCGAAGCTCTGAGAGAGGCTGGGGCGTGTGAGCCCGGTTCACAGGCGCTGGAGCCTGAAGCACTGCCAGGCACTCGGTGCCAAGTCCCTGCACTGCAGGACAAAGACCAGTCTCAACGGAGGGCCTGGCTCAGGCCCAGCGGCCAGAACCCAGGGGGAGGGCCCGGAAGGCCTGTGAGGCTAGAACGAGGAGGGGAGGCAGTGGGGCTCTGGAAGGGCTGGGAGCCCAGGCGGCCGAGGAGACTTCGGGCAGGGCCGCCCTGGCGCATTGGGAGCTGGGAAGCACTGGGTGGGGCAGTCAGAGCTCAGCCAGGCTCCCAAACAACTCTCCGCCAGAACTGGGGGGCGTTCACCGTGGCTTTGGAAACATGACTTCTTTTGTGTTCTTACTGGGTGACTTGGAGCAAGTTACTTAACCTCTCTGATCCTCATTTTTTTCTTCTGTTTGGCTCAGTGGATAGAGCGTCAGCCCACAGGCTGGAGGGTCCTGGGTTCGATTCTGGTCAAGGGCACGTACTTCAGTTGCAGGCTCAATCCCTGGCCCTGGTTGGGGTCCGTGCAGGAAGCTGGTTCTCACTCTTGCTCTCCCCCTCCCTTCTACTCTCTCCTGGGATAACTATATAATCTATCACTCAAATCAATGGAAAAATCTCCTCAGGAGAGGATTAACAACAACAAAGAAATGGAGTGGTAAAATGAGGGCAGTAATAGGACCCACTTCACAAGCTGTTATGGAATGAAATGAGAAAATACTTGTAACACTACAAAGGGTGTGTTCGCTATTCTTATCATCGGCAGTTCCAGGGAGGAAGGCGCCCTCCCCTGGGCATTAAAATGAGAGCCCCAGGGGGAGGAGCCCCAGGGGGAGGAGCCCCAGGGGGAGGAGCCCCAGGGGGAGGAGCCCCAGGGGGAGGAGCCCCAGGGGGAGGAGCCCCAGGGGGAGGAGCCCCAGTGGGGAGGTGAGGCCACCACATACTCCTCCTGCCGGCCCTTCACAGGCTTGTAACTTATTTTTAATATATTTTTATTGATTTCAGAGAGGAAGGGAGAGGGAGAGCGAGATAGGAACATCCATGATGAGAGAGAATCATTGATTGGCCACCTCCTGCACACCCCCTACTGGGGATCGAGCCCGCAACCCGGGCATGTGGCCTGACTGGGAATTGAACCGTGACCTCCTGGTTCATAGGTCGAGGCTTAACCAACTGAGCCACGCCGGCCGGGCTATTTTTAAATTTTTGTAAGCTGTTTTCACAGCAGTGAACAGGGTCAGATGCAGAGAAGAAGTTGTTGAGGACCAAGTAGAATCCACTGAGCCCTGTAACAGAGAAAGTGTGGTTGGCTAGAGATGCTTTGGCCAAGAGTCCAGCCAAGGCCACAGCCCCAGAAACTACCCCTGGCCGTTTCCCCCCTGTTGTGTGGCTTCTGGAACTGGGGGTCCACGGGAGCAAAAGTTCAGCCCCCATGAGGGAGGGGTGGGGCCGAGCAAACTCCTCCCTCTGCGGGGAGCACCGGCCTTTCCCCTTCAGGGCTGTGGCTCTGGGACCACTTCCTCCTTCTTCACTCTGAAGCCGGGAGCAGGCCTGCTGAGCTCTTGGGAAAGACGGGAGCAGATGCCTGATGCCTTAGCCCACCTGTGACCCCAGGTGGGGTGGTGAGGGTGCGGGCTGGAGGCCTCTCTCTGCCTCAGGGGACCCTGGAGGCCTGCAGGATGGAGGGGGCGAGTAAGGAGAAGCTGGCATCTGTGTCCGATCTGGTGACTGTATTTGAGAACAGCAGGTATGGGGTGGTGGTGGGGGGGTCACCATGCCCACCCTGGGCCCCTGGGCAGTACAGGCCCTCCAGGCCCGGGAGCAGGACCAGGGCCCCCGGGGCCCTCAGTGAGCAGGCCTCTCTCTGGGCCTGTCCGGGACACCCCTCCTGACTGGGCGGTGGGCCACTTGGTCATGGGTTCCTCGGGGCCTAGGAGAGTGTTGTTGGGGCAGCCAGGAGCTGGGCAGCGGGGAGAGTGTGTCGATGTGTTGGGGAGAGTCCCGATGTGTGTAATGATGAGAGAGATGGCCTTCAACCCCCACCCATGGCCGCTCCCGCAGAATTAGAGCTAATACTGACCATGCACTACAATCTGTCACTCAAACCAGGACACGTCGACACCGAGCGTGAATGCACTGACTTGTCCGGGTCGGGTGGGGCAGTAGGAAAAGCTGGGATTGTATCGCACAACTGGGGTGTAGGGTCGGCTCACCTGCAGGGCGCTAAGTGTTTTTTTTACCTCATTACTCATCTAACAGCCTAACAGGGGAGGTTCTATTTCTATCTACAGATGAGAAAATAAAGGCACAGAGAGGTGAGGAGGCTTTAAGTTCATGGGCAAAGGGCAGTGCAGGGGCTTCCGTCTGAAGGGGAAAGGGCCAAGTCACGTGTGTGGAGGTCATCGGCGGCCCTGGCAGGGGTGGTGCACGTGTAGGTGTGTGCATATGTGCGTGTGTGCCTGTGTGTGTGCATGTGTGTGCCTGTGTGTGTGTGCCTGTGTGTGTGCCTGTGTGTGTGTGCGTGACATTAACCCACGCTGCAGGCTTGTCAGGGTCTGTGCTAGGGACTGTCATGCTGAATCCTCGGGAGATAGACTCTGAGGTGGAGGTTTCCTTCAGGGGATCTCTGGGAACGTGTGTGGGGCGGAGGCCCGTACCGTCCTGTCCCAGGGAGTGCGGAACTGGGTGCCTCTCAGGCTGTTCCCGCTGAGGCAAGGTGGACTAATCACTGGTGTGGACTTGACCTTGGGTGAGGCAGCCCTCTTCCGGGGCTGGGGCCATTGCCAGCAGCTGCGGGGATGGTGCCTCTGCCCTGAGGGGCTGTGGGTGGCACAGCCCAGTACCCCCAGGAGCCAGCAGACGTGGGGGCTAAAGAATGACTCCTGCTCAGAGACTTTTGTCTTCGATGCTAGGCTCCGAGACAATAGATATCCCGGGAGGGCGCTGAGCACACAGAGCCTCCTGGCCTGCCTGGCAGAGTGACCCAGACGGGGCCCCAGAGGACAGCTCTACTCCCAGAGCCGGTGACTGGCCCTGCCTCTGCCAGGGTCCTTTGCCAAGCATTTCAGCACCGAGGACAGCTCTGCAGCCACCTGCTGGGCCCACCAGCCCCTTGGGTGTGGGTAGAGGGCATCGCCCCACCCAGTGCCCCAGGCACGCCCAGTGGAGACCTTCAGCACGTGTGCTCTGCCCAGCAACACCCTTAGCAGGAGGAGGCAGGCCTCAGACCAGAATTCGGTCAGAGGAGGCCCTGTAGGAGGGTGAACATCACCCTTATGGTGTGAGGCAGGTGCCCCCATGCCCGCCACCTGGGCCCGGGCTTTCTGGTGAGGTCTCCAACGCGTTAGCTGATCTGAAACTGAGGGGTGAAGAGGAAACCAGCTGGCCTGGGGCACTCGGAGAGAAATGCAGAAGCTGGAACCACATGTAGAACAGAAAGCCTGAGGCCGGGCTGCTTCCATGAGCTGCAGCCCCGCAGCCTGGGGAACCGGGCACTGGGCACCGAGCGGTGGAGGAGCCCGTGGGGGGCCGTTGGAGGCCGGTCCCGATCCCCTCTCTGCTACGAACCAGCTGTGTGACTTGGGCCGGTCCTCTCTGGACCTATTTCTCCTCGGCTCAGGTGGGGAGGGGCAGGTGGGAGGAAGGCTCAGGAGCCAGCCCGCCTGATCGGAATCCCACCTCTGCCAGCCCCTCGCTGAGAGATGATCCCCTTTGCCTCAGCTGGAAAGGGGGTAATGGAACGCTTTCTCCGAGAACGTTGGAGATTCCGTACCTGGCTGGTGTCCACCTCCCAGCCTGTCTTCCTCCTAGGATGCCTGTCTGTGCTGTCATCGCAAGCCTTCCCAAGCAAAGGCAGCTGGATATACAGGGAGGTGGCCTCTGTTCCCTAAAGAGCTTAATGGCCTGCAGACCCGGTAGGCAGGTGACCAAGCTGCCCTCCGAGCCCATCGCTGGGAGCCCAGGGAGACTGCTCAGACCGGCCTGCTCCACGTCCCCGCTGGAGGCACAGGGGGGTGCACAGGGAGGGTGATTGGCAGCGGAGGGTTGGGGCACTCAAACCTCTGTGTGCAGGCGGGGTTCCTGGCTGCATTTCTCGGGGCGGGGGCGGGGGCGGGGGGAGCCTGTTCCCAGGTACAGGCCTTAAACGTTGGGAGGGCAGGATGTGGGGTTCAGATCTTCGCCCCTCGGGGAGCAGCTCTGGTTTGACTCCTCCAGACTGTGGGCGGCACCGGGAGTGGGTTCTGTGGCGAGATCGTGTCCCGTCCCTCCTCCCTGTTAAGTGTGGGCCTTCCCTCGTTCGCCTAATGCAGTGGTCGGCAAACTGCGGCTGGCCAGCCACATGCGGCTCTTTGGCCCCTTGAGTGTGGCTCTTCCTAAGCCTGAGGAGCACCCGGATTAAGTTAATAACAATGTACCTACCTATATAGTTTAAGTTTAAAAAATTTGGCTCTCAAAAGAAATTTCAGTCGCGGGGCTGTTGACATTTGGCTGCTGACTGATGGGTTTGCCTAATGCGAAGGAGGCCAGATGTCAGCGGCGGATGCCCAGGGCTTTTTGGAGGAAGTTGTTTCACGTGTGGGATTGTTGTCTAGGTCTGTGTGCAGATTTGGTCTGAAGGGTCCTCTCACATCCCCATCTGGACACCCCCAGTACTGACTTCTAACTTAGGTCTGCGCGCGTGGTTGCAGGATCGCTGCGTCAGCTCCCAGCATCTCCCTGCACAGCGGGGAGAGGCCTCCTGGCTGCATGTTAAACAGGGAAGTACGCAGTTCACGCTGACTCATTCTGAAGACTGGAGTTCCCTCCGAGAGAGCTGGGAGGGAAGTGGATGTTTTACTTAGCGATTCCTCCTGAGGGCCAGGCCCCCGGGGGCCACTGCACCCCTGTGATTTGCATCACCCACCCCTACTGCCCACCACGCAGGTGCTGTTCCCCCCGCTCCACAGACAGGCACCCTCAGGTGTGCTCTCTCCGCAGGGCGCCAGGAGCAGCGCCCGGGGCCCACCATGCCGGGTGCAGGTCTCCCCCACCCGAGGGCCCGGGGGAGAAGCCCAGCGCCGGGGAGGCCCTGGAGTCCGGGCCCAGGACGGTCAGCAGGAGGTACCTGAGCTCCCTGAAGAACAAGCTGTGCAGTGGGGCCTGGAGGAAATCTTGCCAGCTCAGCAGCTGCCCCGAGCCAGGGACACAGGTGCCTGGGGCTGGCGTAGAAGTGGGGAGCTGGGGTCCCCTCCACTGACCCCCGCCCCACACAGTCTCTCCCAGCCAGCGCCAGCACTTCCCCAGCTGGAAGCGAGCCCCTCCCAGTTAAAGGCTTTTGATTAAGTGTCCAGCGTGTACCCCGCTGCTGGGATTTCAGGTACCCCTCTGTGCGGGCATGTGTCAGGCCAGGACAGCCAAGCTCAGACAGCTTAAGCCTAAGTGGTTCTCAACCTTCCTAATGCCGCGACCCTTTAACACAGTTCCTCATGTTGTGGTGACCCCCAACCATAAGATTATTTTCGTTGCTACTTCATAACTGTCATGTTGCTACTGTTATGAATCGTCATGTAAATATCTGATATGCAGGATGTATTTAGGCGACCCCTGTGAAAGGGTCGTTCGACCCCCAAAGGGGTCGCGACCCACAGGTTGAGAACCACTGGCTTAAGGGGCTTGTCCAAGGAACAGTCTCCATCTTGTAAACCAGGTACCCTTCCCAGTGGGGCCTCAGTTTACCCACTGAAGGAGGCAACAATCCCACCTAGAAGCAGAGGTCAGTGCTAATTCCTGTCCTTAGACTGATCCGGGAAGGTCACCTCCTTTCTCTGGGTTTCAGGGTCCTCCTCTGTGCAGTTCAAAGGCGAGGCTTGCAAGATGCTTGGCCCTGGGGCCAGACTGCCCGGGCTCACTCCACACTCTTCTGCTTGCTAACTGTGCGACCTGGGGCAAGTCCTCTTAACCTCCCTGCACCTTAGTTTCCCCCCTTGCAAATGGAGATGATGATCACAATAGTACATCTGGTTATTAATCGCCACATAACAAACCACCCAACACGCCGTTGCCGAAGAGTTTATTCTTCCTTACAATTCTGTGGGTTGCCTGGAGCACTACTGGGTGGTTCTTCTAGTGGTCTCGCTTGGGGTTTGTCCTAGTCACCCCCGGCTGCCATAACACAATACCACAGCCTGGGTGACTGAAAGGACAGAAACGTGTTTTCCCACAATTCTGGAGCTGGAAGTCCAAGGTCCAGGTGCCACAGGGCTGGTTTCTGGTGAGGCCTCTCTCCTGGGCTTGCAGGTGGCTGTCTTCTTGCCGTGTCCTCGCATGGCCTCTTCTCTGCACACTGCTTTCCTGTGCCGCTTCCTCTTCCTATCCAGCACCAGTGGATGAGGGCCCGGCCCTGATGCCTTCAGTTCACCTCAACTACCTCGTGAAAGGCCCTAGCTCTAAACAGTCACCTTAGAGGTTAGGCCAGTGGTGGCGAACCTTTTGAGCTCGGCGTGTCAGCATTTTGAAAAACCCTAACTTAACTCTGGTGCCGTGTCACATACAGAAATTTTTTGATATTTGCAACCATAGTAAAACAAAGATTTATATTTTTGATATTTATTTTATATATTTAAATGCCATTTAACAAAGAAAAACAAACCAAAAAAATGAGTTCATGTGTCACCTCTGACACGTGTGGCATAGGTTCACCATCACTGGGTTAGGGCTTCAACATGTAAATTTGAGAGGGACACGACTTCGTCCATGGCAGGGTCTCTCATGTGGCTGCAGTCAGATGGTAGCTGGAGCTAGAATGCCCCCAAAGCTCAACCCTCTAGCCTGGTGCCTGGCCAGAGGCTGGGCTCAGCTGGGACGTGGCATGGTGGCCCCTGGCTCTGTCCGTAGAATCTCAGGGCTTCTCCTCTCCATGGGTCTCTCCGCCAGGGCCACCAGACCTCCAGATGCACTGAGGGCATGAGTACTGGGAGGGCATGAATGCCAGGAGGTGCGTTTCACCGGGGCATCTTTAAAGACAATGCCCCAGGTGCCCATCAGAGGAGACCAAAGCTGTCCCTCTCCTTCTCCCTCCACACCCCCTGCAGGAGCCTGAGAAGAGGATCGTCCAGGAGCTGCTGGAGACCGAGCAGGCCTACGTGGCCCGTCTGCACCTGCTGGACCAGGCCAGTGGCTAGGACACCCCCACCTGAGCCCCAGCACCTGGTCTCCTCACCTCACCCCTGCTCTCCCTCCTGACCCACCTCACCAGAGCTGAGAGTTAGGACCCCTCAACCTGATTCTAGGAGGCCCGAGTCCTCTAACCCTGCTGGCTGGAGCAGGCAGAAACCAGGACAGCCCGTCAGCGCCACTCCCCACTCCCCCCTTGGTGCCTGGCGCCTCACCGGTGCCGAGTACACACCAGCCAGTCCTCCCAGGCCCCACAGCATCCTCACCCCAAGGCAAACATCCTCACCTATCATCCCTTCACACTTTCTTAAAGAGCCCAAGGCGAGGGGGTCCAATCACTGCACCCCAGCAGAGGCACCTTTAGGCTGGCAAAGTCTAAGACCCCCGACAGCCCAGACTGGCCCATTCCTGACATTCATCAGCCGCCTGCCTTTGGCCAAGTCCACGAGTCCCTAGGCCACGGTTTGCCCATCTGTAAAGTGGCCGGAATACAGTCTTCCCTGCCTGTGTTGCCTGGGGTTGTTGGGAGGATGTGGGGGGTTAGGGAGGTGAGAGCATTCAGTAAGCGGGAGCTGGACCTGGGGCCGTGCCTGTCCCCCCGGGCTGCCAGGGGCTCCCTCTCTGCGCGGGCCCCCTGACCCTGTGGCGGCTGCAGGTCTTCTTCCAGGAGCTGCTGGAGGAGGCCCGTAGCAGCAAGGCCTTCCCCGAGGACGTGGTCCGGCTCATCTTCTCCAACATCTCCTCCATCTACCAGTTCCACGCGCAGTTCTTCCTCCCAGAGCTCCAGCGGCGGCTGGATGACTGGTGAGGTCCACCAGGAGCCCCGCGTCCCCCGACCACAGCCCGACCACAGCCCCGGGGCCTGGTCGGGGTGCTGCCCCCAGGGCCCCGGCTGTGTGGCCATGACGGTCTCCTGCTCTGCGCTCACTGTCTGCACAGTGAGGGGCTTGGATGAATGAGCCCTGGGTGTGTGTGTCCTGGGAAGGGGTGGACCAGGTCCTCACTAGGCTGGGTGACTTAGGAGGCGGGACTAACCTTCCTCCATGCCCGGCAGGGGCTTTCTACCTGTTCACTCATTTAATCTTCAGATCAGCCCCCTGTGTGATGGGGGCATCGTAGTTATGCCAGAAACCCTCTTTGTTTTCAGAAGTGACCACTCAAGTATTTGGTGGTAAAATTGCTTGCTTTATGTATTTTGCCAAAGAAATACCACAATGTCTGGGATGTCCTTTAAGATTCTTCAGCAAAGAAGCATGTTAGTAATTGTTCAATCCAGTGATGAATATGTAGTTCATTGTTATATTCTTTTGACTTTATACGTATTTTTAAAGTCAACCCTCCGAGGTCACCTGCCATCATTTTCACTTTTCCAGATGGGAAAACTGAGCTATAGAGAGGCTAGTTGACTTGCCCATGAAACTCAGATAGAACAAGAGGCAGCTAGACTAAGAGACACAGCTGGGAATCACACGCAGATGGGCCAGCTCCCGACTGCTCTGCTTTTTAAAAAATAAAAAAAATAAAAAATAAAAATACAAAAATATATATACATAAAATAAAAATATATATATACATGTATATATATATATACGTGCTCTGATTTTTTACAGAGAGGAAGGAAAAGGGATTGAGAGTTAGAAACATCAATGAGAGAGAAGCATCGACCAGCTGCCTCCTGCACACCCCCTCCTGGGGATGTGCCCACAACCAAGGCACATGCCCTTAACCGGAATTGAACCTGGGACCTTTCAGTCCCCAGGCCAGCGCTCTATCCATTGAGCCAAACCGGCTAGGGCTGCCCTGCTCTTAAAGTTCCTGGGTTGCATGGCCTTCAGGCCCTTCCACGGGCGACCCTGGACGAGTTCTTCCCCTGGTCTCCATGTCCTCCTCCAAGCAGGGCTGCGAGACTGAATGAGAGGAGGCGTGCAGTGCCTGGCACGTGGCCCTCGTTACTGTCACAGGAACAAGTACCCAGTGGGTACTGAACCCCCGTCCTGGGCCTGGCCGGTGCTGGCCTTTGGGGGAGTCCAGTCCGTGGGAGAGAACACGCCCCCCCTCACACATGTGTGGGATGACACGTCCCATGACTGCACCCAGAAGTGCAGTGGGAAGGCTGCTTTGGCGGGTCAGGGGCCGGCCTCACCTACCTGCCGGGAGGGAGGGGAGGGAGAGGAGGTCCTCAGGCCGAGGGCCATACTGGGCCCCTCCCGCAGGTCAGCCACCCCCCGCATCGGGGATGTGATCCAGAAACTGGCCCCCTTTCTGAAGATGTACAGTGAGTATGTCAAGAACTTTGAGCGAGCCGCGGAGCTGCTGGCCACCTGGACTGACAAGTCTCCCCGCTTCCAGGAGATTCTCACTCGAATTCAGGTGAGCTTGGGTGGGAGCGGGGCAGAGCCTGCATGCCACCCCCGGGCGCAGTGGCTGCGTTTGCCCAGCGATCTGGGGCACCTCCCAGGCTCAGCCTTCCCTCGATTCCCTCGCCCCTCCCGCTCTCACCCCACACTCCTCCTCCCCTTATCCCTCCCCAAGAGCAGGGAGGCCTCGGGCAGCCTGACCCTGCAGCACCACATGCTGGAACCTGTGCAGAGAATCCCACGCTACGAGCTGCTGCTCAAGGAGTACGTCCAGAAGCTGCCAGCCCAGGCCCCGGACCGGGCTGATGCCCAGAGTGAGGACACGCCCGGGGCACCCAGGGATGGGGAGGCCGCGCTGCCCCCATATAGTCACTGAGCACCTGCTAAAATGTTATAATAGCATCAGCCATCAACCATTGGTACTTGGTAGACATTATCTATATACCATTAGCTACTTTTTGTTGTTGTTGTTAACTCTCACCCGAGGATATTTTCCCATTGATTTTTAGAGAGAGTGGAAGGGAGGTAGGGAGGGGGAGAGAGAGAGAAACATCAATGTGAGAGAGACACATGGATGGGTTGCCTCTCGCACATGCCCCAACCCGGGGTGGGGGATTGAACCTGCAACCCAGGTACATGCCCTTGACCGAGAATCAAATCCGCGGCCCTTCGGTGTGAGTGCCGATGCTCTAACCACCTAGGCACACTGGCCAGGACCCACTAGCCATATTTTGCAGGCAAGGACATTGAGGTCCTGAGAGGTCAAGTGACTTGCTCGATGGCACGCAGCCAGAAAGGGGCGGAGCGGGGCTTTGAAGCCAGGCCTTTCCAGTGCCCCCAGGGTCCGGGGAGCAGTGGGAGAGACAGACACCGGCCGCCTGAGCCCCGTCTTGCGGTGGCTCCCAGCTCTCCAGCCTGCAGGGAAGTGGCCCCCATCACCAGCTCAGGGCCCTGCCTCAGCCTCCAGCCGGATTTTCAGGGGATAACTCTGTCCTGCCCCCCAGAAGCCCTCGACTTGATCTTCTCAGCCGCGCAACACTCCAACGCAGCCATCAAGGAGATGGTGAGCAGCCCCGCCCGCAGGGGAGGGGGCGGGGGCGGGGGCCCCTGGGGCCCTGCCTCCTCCTTCCTGCGGCTCTCAGCCGCCCCGGCCCACCCAGGTCTCTGCACCCGCCCATCCCTGGTCCCTCACCCCTCGCCGCCTCACCCCCTGTCCCAGAAGGAGGTGGGCCCGGCGTGACTGAGGGCACCCCGTCCCCAGGAGCGGCTGCAGGACCTGTGGGAAGTGTACCAGCGCCTGGGCCTGGAGGACGACATCGTGGACCCCTCCAACGCCCTGCTCCGCGAGGGCCCGGTGCTCAAGATCTCCTTCCGCCGCAGGGACCCCACGGAGCGCTACCTTTTCCTGGTAGGGGAGGCGGGGCGGCACGCCGCGGGCCTGCCCAGGCACTACCTCGGGGAGGAGCAGGGAAGAGCCTGCTGGCCCGTCCGCTGCTGTGGCCCCAGCGGCCTCCGGGCCTGGGGGTTCCCAGCTGCGGGGTGTCCCAGACACGCCCCGGGGAGCCACAGCGAGACCCTTTGGCTCCGAAGCCCGTGGTGTGATCTGTGCCCTTGGCGGCACAGCAGGGCGTTTAGGTTAGCTACTCGGAGGAACTGCCTGGCTGGCACCGGAGACTGGGGAGCTGGTCCTGCCTGGAGGGCGGGGTGCAGGGAGCTCCTGGCCCCTAAGCCCTGGGAAAGGCCTCCCAGGTTTCTGGCTCTGCCGTGGCCCCTGGATGCCCACTGGCAGGGCAGCCCTGCAGTGACACCCTAGTTCAGTGATGGCGAACCTATGACACGCGTGTCAGAGGTGACACGCGAACTCATTTTTTTTTTTTTGTTAAATGGCATTTAAATATATAAAATAAATATCAAAAATATAAGTCTTTGTTTTACTATGGTTGCAAAGATCAAAAAATTTCTATATGTGACACGGCACCAGAGTTAAGTGAGGGTTTTTCGAAATGCTGACACGCCGAGCTCAAAGGTTCGCCATCACTGGGCTAGTTGGATTCGGGGCCAGACAACCCCTCCCTCCCCACGCGTGACATCCTGGGAGCTGGCCCAGAGTGTGGCCAGAGGGGCAGGGACCCTGGCGGTCTCCCGCCCCCACTGCACACGCCGTGCTGTGTCTCCTGCAGTTCAACAACATGCTGCTCTACTGCGTGCCTAGGGTCATCCAGGTGGGCGCCCACTTCCAGGTGAGGACCCGCATCGACGTGGCCGGCATGAAGGTGAGAGGCGCCCCGGCCACTGTCAGGCTTCACCCCGAGGGTGGGCCCAAGTGTAGGGGTGAGCAGGAGGGCCCCACCGGGTTCTCAGTCCAGGAACCCAGGCCTGGCAGGGCCCAAGCCAACGAGGAAGTCGGAAATTTGGGGTTAGAGCTGCCCATCGGGGCTCCCAGCCCTCCTGCCAGGGCCCTTCCAGTCCCCACAGGCCTTTGGGGTCCCCCCCAGCAGGTGCCACTTGGCTTTCCCCACTGTCTACACCGGCACTTCCAGAGCTTGCATGTGTGCATGAGTCCCGGGGGTCTTGTTAAAATGCGGTTCTGACTCAGTGGCAGGGGGTGGGGGGGGTGTTTCTAGCCAGCTCCCGGGCGATGCTGACACTGCAGGCCCACAGGCCACACTGAGTAGCAAGGGGCCACTCCGTCATGTCCCCATCCAGGGACGGCCTCAGCGTCGGTGACAGCGCCCGCTGACGGCGGTCACCGTGGGCCGGCCCTGCTCCATCCCCCCAGGTCCTCACAGCCCTGTGAGGTGGGGCTCTTATTGACCCCCGCCTTTGCGGTTTAAAAATCTTTTTAAAATAATAATTTCATTACTTTAAGAATATAGATAATACACATGCCAAAATCAAACAATGTGAAGAGTACATGCAATGCGAAGTCCCCTCCCCAGGCCTCCCCTCGGTCCCTTCCTGGCGGCAGCTTAGGCCTCATGGGGGGCCTGCTGGGGGTCTTTGCGTACGAGCGAGCACTGTAAGCATTATTGCTCCCTTTTGTTTCGCATACACAGTGGAACTGCCTTCCACACACACTGTTCTGCACTTTGCTTGTTGGACTAGTCCTGGTTCTGGAGACGGATGTGTGGGGCGCACATGAGGTGCGAGTCTTGCTTTTGCTCAGCTGCGTAGTGTCTGGGGCATGGTGAGCCGGGAGTCACTCGGCCAGGCCTCTACTGAGCGGCGTTTAGGTTGTTCGCAGGTGTCAGTCTCTGCAAATGAGTTGAATAACTGTGTGCATTTGGCTGTGTGTGAGTGTATCTGTAGTTAATTCTAGTTTTAAGAATAAGGCGATACGCCCTGGCTGGTTTGGCTCAATAGATAGAGCGGCGGCCTGTGGACTGAAGGGTCCCTGGTTTGATTCCAGTCAAGGGCGCATGCCCAGGGTTTCAGGATTGGTCCCCAGTAGGGGGCATGCAGGAGGCAGCCAATCAATGACCCTCTCTCATCATTGGTGTTTCTAGGTCTCTCTTTTTCCCCCTCCCTTCCTCTCTGAAATCAATAAAAGTATATTAAAAAAAGAAAAAAAGAATGAGGCAGTAGCCCTGGCCTATGTGGCCCAATCGGTTGAGCATTGTCCCATGCACCAGAGTGGTGTATTCGATTCCCGGTCAGGGCACATGCCCCCGTTTCAGCTTCCATCCCTGGTTGGGGCCTGAATGGGTGGTGGCTGTTAGATGTTCCTCTCCCACATTGATGTCTGTCTGTCTCTCTCCCTCTCCCTCTCCCTTCTTCTCTCTAAAATAATTTCTAAGTCAAAAATAGTTTAAAGCCCTGACCAGTTTTGCTCAGTGGATAGAGCGTCGCCCTGCGGACTGAAGGGTCCCCAGGTTCGATTCCAGTCAAGGGCATGTACCTTGGTTGCAGGCACATCCCCAGTAGGGGGCGTCCAGGAGGCAGCTGATTGATGTTTCTCTCTCATCAATGTTTCTAACTCTCTATCCCTCTCCCTTCCTCTCTGTGAAAAATCAATAAAATAAATTTAAAAAAATAGTTAAAAAAATAAGGCAATAAACTCTGATCCATACAGACAATGGAATATTTTTCAGTGATAAGAAGTGAGCTATCAAGCCATGAAAAGACATGGGGAAACGTTAATGCC
This sequence comes from Myotis daubentonii, assembly GCF_963259705.1. NCBI lineage: Eukaryota > Metazoa > Chordata > Mammalia > Chiroptera > Vespertilionidae > Myotis > Myotis daubentonii. The sequence continues at coordinate 91,697,655 of NC_081845.1, read as the reverse complement.
TGACTATGTGAAAGAACCTGAAAAGGCAAATACTACAGGATTCTAACTATATGACATGGAAAGGCAAACGATGGAGACAGTAGAAGGACCAGTAGTTGCCAGGTGGTGGGGGGAGAGAGGGACGAGCACAGAGGATTTTTAGGGCACTGAAAGTATTTTGTATGATATGATAATGGTAGATACATGTCATTACCCATTTTTCCAAACCCATAGAATGTACAACACCAAGCATGAACCCTGACGTAAACTACGAACCTTAGGTGTGTCCATGTAGGTTCGTTGATGGTAGGTAATGAATGCTCCTCTCTGGGGTGGGGGTTGATAATGGGGAAGGCTGTGCATGTGTGGAGGCAGGGCAATATGGGAATTCTCTGTACCTTCCTCTCAATTTTGCTGTGAACTTAAAACTGTTCTAAAAATTGTCTTTTAAAAAAATAAGGAAACCAAGCCCCAGAAACGTGAAGTGACTTGCTTGGGGTCAGACCAGGATTGAAGATTCAGGTATAACAGAGTCCAGAGCCCCTGTGCCGAATTGCCTCACTACACTGGTTCCTATTAAGGCTCCAACCCAGAGGGATAAAGCTTATGGCAGAATTGCAGGCGCAGTGGCAGAAATGGTGGGGGACCTTCTTGATCACTGCTCTCTGACCCCTCCTGAGTCCAGGTGTGTCCTGAGGGCTTGGGATGGAAGAAGCATGTGCAGGTGTGTTTGTTTTTACAAAAATTCTCAATATATTCAATATTATTTTAGTATTTATATTCATTTCAGGTGTACAGCATAGTGGTTAGACAATCATATACTCTGCAAAGTGTTCCTTCCAATATTTTCAGTATGCACCTGACACTATATATAGTTATTACAATACTAGAGGACCAGTGCACGAATTCATGCACCAGTGGGGTCCCTTGGCCTGGCCTGTGGGATCAAGCCAAAACTGGGTCTTTGACATCCCTCGAGGGGTCCTGGATTGCAAGAGGGTGCAGGCCAGGCCGAGGGACCCCACTGGTGCACAATTGAGGCCGGGGAGGAACAGGGGAGGTTGGCCAGAAAGAGGGCTCTAGGGTATGTCCAGCCCATCTCGCTCAGTCCAGATCCGCCGGACCCCAGTAGCAAGCTAACTTACTGGTCAGAAGGTCTGCTCCCTGGTGGTCAGTGTGCATCATAGCGACTGGTTGACCAGTCAATTGTCTGCCCCCTGGTGGTCAGTGCATGTCACAGTGAGTGGTTGAGTGGCCTTAGCATATTATTAACATACTAGAGGCCCGGTGCACAAAAATTTGTGCACTCTGGGGGGGAGGGGGGGTCCCTCAGCCTGGCCTGTGCCCTCTAGCAGTCTGGGACCCCTCGGGAGATAACGACCTGCTGGCTTAGGCCTGCTCCCGGGTGGCAGAGGGCAGGCCCAACCCCTAGGTGCAGCCCCTGGTCGGGCTCAGAGCAGGGCCGATTGGGGAGTTGGGGCGCCTTCCCCTGTCATGCAGAGAGCAGGGCAGATTGGGAGGTTGCGATGCCACCCTCAGTCACGCTCAGGGTAGGGCCAATTGGGGGGTTGGGGCACCGCCCGCTGTCACACTCAAGGCAGGGTCGATGGGGAGGTTGCGGCGCCACCCCGTCACGCACAGAGCAGGGCCCATCAAGGGGGTTGGGGCTCCGTACCCTGTCACGCACAGGGCAGGGTCAGTCAGGGGGTTGGGGAGCTCCCCCCTGTCATGCACAGAGTAGGGCCAATAGGGGAGTTGGGGCACCGCCCCCTGTCACACTCAGGGCAGGGCGGATCAGGGGGTTGGGGCGCCACCCCCTATCACCCACAGAGCAGGGCCGATCAGGGGGTTGGGGCGCCCCCACTGTCACACTCAGGGCAGGGCCGATGGGGAGGTTATGGCTCTACCCCATCACACACAGAGCAGGGCCTGTGGTGGGGGCGGGGGGGTTGGGGTGCCCCACCCTGTCACACACAGAGCAGGGCCGATCAGGGGGTTGAGGCGCCGCACCCTGTTACACACAGAGCCGCAGGGCAATCAGGGGGTTGGGGAGCTCCTTCCTATCAGGCACAGAGCAGGGCTGATCAGGGGGTTGGGGCGCCTTCCCCTGTCACGAACAGAGCAGGGCGGATAGGGAGGTTGTGGCCCTGCCCCCTGTTACACACAGAGCTGCAGGGCAATCAAGGGGTTTGGGCGCTGCCCCTGTCACACTGATCCTGGTGCCGGGAGGCCTCACAGCTCCGCTGACCCCGGTGCTGGGAGGCATATTACCCTTTTACTATATAGGATAGAGGCCTGGCGCATGGGTGGGGCTGGCTGGTTTGCCCTGAAGAGTGTCCTGGATCAGGGTGGGGGTCCCCACTGGGGTGCCTGGCCAGCCTGGGTGAGGGGATGAGGGCTGTTTTCAGGCCTACTGAAGCTCCCAACTGCTCCTTTTTTTCTTTTCTTTTTTTTATTCTGGGCCAGCTTTAGCTCTGGCTCCAGCTCTGAGGCCTCTGCTGCTGAAAGCAGGTATCTGGTTTGTTTGGGTTCTATAATCAAAACTCTGTATCAACTCCAGCTGTGAGATCCCGACTCGCCGAAAGCAGGTTTCTGGGGTTTTGTTTAGCTTCTATATTTGTTACAATGTTTCAAACTGCAAGCTCAGAGGCTGGCAAGGCAGGCGGGGAACATTGGAGTCCTCCGTCACTGAAGCAAGCCTCATGTTCGCTTCCAGCTGCCTGGCTGCAGGCCGCCATCTTGGCTGGCAGTTAATTTGCATATCTCCTTGATTAGCCAATGGGAAGGGTAGTGGTCGTACGCTAATTACCATGTTTCTCTTTTATTAGATAGTATTATTATACTTCATATCCCCCTATTTTGTAACTATCAATTTGTACTTCTTGTCCTAGCTGGTTTGGCTCAGTGGATAGAGCATCGACCTGTGGACTGAAGGATCCCGGGTTTAATTCCAGTCAAGGGCACATGCCCAGGTTGCAGGCTCAATCCCCAGTAGGGGGTGTGCAGGAGGCAGCTGATCAATGATTCTCTCTCATCATTGATGTTTCTCTCTCTCTCTCTCCCTCTCCCTTCCTCTCTGAAATCAATAAAAAATATATATTTTAAAAAATTGTACTTCTTTAAAACAATTTTTTTTATTAATCCTCACCTGAGGATATTTTTTCATTGATTTTTGGAGAGAGTGGCATGGGAGGGGGAAAAGATGGAGAGAAAGAGAGAGAGAATGAGTGAGCAAGAGAGAGAAACATCGATGTGAGAGAGACACATTGATCAGTTGCCTCCTGTATGTGCCCCGACTGGGGGCCTGGGATTGAACCTGCAACCCCGATACATGCCCTTGACCAGGAATCCACCTTGAGATCTTTCGGTGCGCAGGCTGATGCTCTAATCACTGAGTCACACTGGCCAGGAACATTTGTACTTTTTTTAAAAAAGCAAATTCACTTTAAAAAAAAAAGATTTTTATTGATTTTTAGAGAGAGAGAAAGGGAGAGGGATAGAGAGGTAGAAACGATGAGAGAGAAACATCGATCAGCTGCCTTCTGCATGCCCCCCACTGGGGATCGAACCTGCAACCTGGGTATGTGCTCTAACCAGTGATCAGGCTGGTGACATCTTGGTTCATGGGTCGATGCTCAACCACTGAGCCACACTGGCTTGGGCCCATTTGTGCTTCTTAATCCCTTCATCTTTTCACCTAGTCCAGTGATGGCGAACCTTTTGAGCTCGGCGTGTCAGCATTTTGAAAAATCCTAACTTAACTCTAGTGCCGTGTCACATATAGAAATTTTTTGATATTTGCAACCATAGTAAAACAAAGACATATATATATATTTTTTTAAATATATTTTATTGATTTTTCACAGAGAGGAAGGGAGAGAGATAGTTAGAAACATCGATGAGAGAGGAACATCGAATAGCTGCCTCCTGCACACCTCCCACTGGGAATGTGCCCGAAACCAAGGTACTTGCCCTTGGCCGGAATCGAACCTGGGACCTTTCAGTCCGCAGGCCGATGCTCTATCCACTGAGCCAAACTGGTTAGGGCAAGACTTATATTTTTGATATTTATTTTATATATTTAAATGCCATTTAACGAAGAAAAATCAACCAAAACAATGAGTTCGCGTGTCACCTCTGACACGCGTGTCATAGGTTCGCCATCACTGACCTGGGCCCTCAACTCCCTCCCCTCTGGCAGCCATCAGTCTGCTCTCTGTATTTATGACTCTGTTTCAAATTTGTTCATTTATTTTGTCCTTTAGATTCTACAAACAAGTGCAATCATATGGTAGTTGTCTTTTTCCGACTGACTTATTGCACTTAGTGTAATACCCTTAGGTCTAGCCGTGCTGTGGCAGATGGAGGGATTCATTCTTTTTTTTTTTTTTTTTTTTTTTTTTTTGTAGCTGAGTACTATCTAATAGTGTACATGTACCACAGCATTTTTATCCACTCACCTCCTGATGGGCAGTTGGGCTGCTTCTAGGCCTTACCTATTGTAAATAGCGCTGCTGTGAAATAGGGGTGCATGTATTCTTTCAGATTAGTGTTTTGAGTTTTTTAAATATATATATGCCCAGAAGTGGAATTGCTAAGTCATAATGCAGTTCTGTTTTTAATTTTTTGAGGCCCCTCCATACTGTTTTCCATAGTGGCTGCACCAATCTGCATTCCCCCCAACAGTGCATGAGGGTTCCCTTTTCTCCACATCCTCACCAGCACTTGCCGTTTGTTGATTTATTGATGACAGCCATTCTGGCAGGTGTGAGGTGCGATCTCACTGTGGTTTTAATTTGCATCTCTCTGATGATTAGTGATGTTGAGCATTTTTCATATGTCTATTGGCCAATTGTATGTCCTCTTTGGAGAAATGTTCAGGTCCTCTTCCCATTTTTTCATTGGATTGTTCGTTTTCTTTGTGTTGAGTTGTCGGAGTTCTTTATACATTTTGGATATTAACCCCTTATCAGATATATCATTGGCAAATATGTTCTCCCATTCAGTAGGTTGTTTTGTTTTGTTGATGGTTTCCTTTGCTGTGCAAAAACTTTTTAGTTTGATGTAGTGTCATTTGTTTATTTTTCTTTTGTTTCCCTTGCCTGAGGAGATATAGCAGAAAAATATTGCTAAGAGAGATGTCAGAGATTTTACTGCCTGTTTTCTTCTAGGAATTTTATGGTTTCAAGTGTTACATTTGTCTAATTCATTTTGAGTGTATTCTTATGTATGATGTAAGAAGGTGATCTAGTTTCATTTTTTTGCATGTATCTGTCCAATTTCCCAACACGATTTATTGAAGAGACTGTCTTTATCCCATTGTATGCTTTTGCCTCCTTTGTCAAATATTAATTAGCCAAAGAGGCCTGGGTTTATTTCTGGGCTCTGTATTCTGCTTCATGGATCTATATGTCTGCTTTTATGCTTGTACCTTGCTGCTTTGGTTACTATGGCTTTGTAGTATAGTTTGATTTCAGTCAGCGTGGTTCCTCCAACTTTGTTCTTCTTTCTCAAGATTGCTGTGGCTATTGGGGGTCTTTTTTTAGTTCCATATAAATTTTTGGATTATTTATTACAGTTCTGTGAAGTATGCCATTAGTATTTTTATAAGAATTGCATTGAATCTATAGATTTGGGTAGTATGGACATTTTAATGATGTCAATTCTTCCTATCCATGAGCACAATATATTTATTTATATCTTCTTCAGTTTCTTTTTTCAGTGTTTTATAATGTTTCAAGTATAGGTCTTTTACCTCCTTGGTTAAATTTAGCCTTAAGTACATTTTAATGGAATTGTAAATGGGATTGTTTTCTTAGTTTCCCTGCTTGCCCTTCCTGATAGCTCATTATTGGTGTATAAAAATGCAACCAGTTTCTGAATATTTATTTTGTATCCTGATCCTTTACTGGATTCCTTTATCAGTTTTAGTAGCCTTTTGGTGGAATCTTTAGGGTTCTCTCTCTATAGATCAGTATTATGTCATCTGCAAATAATGACAACTTTACTTCTTTCCGATTTGGATATCTTTTATTTCCTCTTCTTGTCTGATCGAGTGGCTAGGACTTACAGTACTATGTTGAATAAGAGTGGTAAAGCCCTAGATCAGCGGTTCTCAACCTGTGGGTCGCGACCCCTGTGGCGATCGAACGGCCCTTTCACAGCGGTCGCCTAAGACCATCCTGCATGTCAGATATTTACATTATGATTCATACCAGTAGCAACATCACAGTTATGAAGTAGCAACGAAAATAATTTTATGGTTGGGTCACAACATGAAGAACTGTATTTAAAGGGCCAGAAGGTTGAGAACCACTCCCCTAGATCAAGCATGTCAAACTCGAGGCATGAGTTTGACATGCTCAATGGTTTGGCTCAGTGGATAGAGCGTTGGCCCTTGGACAGAAGGGTTGCAGGTTCGATTCTGGTTGAGAGCATGTGCTTCTGATGGTCAGGGCATGTGCAGAAGGCAACCAATTGATGTGTCTATCTCACCAATTGATGTGTCTCGCTCACGATGTCTCTCCTCCCTTTCACTCTCTCTCTCTCTCTCAAAAAAAGTGGTGCCCGGCCAGCGGTGTGGCTCAGTGATTGAACATCGACCTATGAACCAGGAGATCCCAGTTCAATTCTCAGTGAGGGCACATGCCAGCTTGTGGGCTCCATCCCCAGTAGGGGGCGCGCAGGAGGCAGCCAATTGATGGTTCTCTCTCATCATTGATGTTTCTATCCCTCTCTCCCTCTTCTTTCCTCTATGAAGTTAATAAAATATATTTTTTTAAAAAAAGAAAAGATTTTTTAAAATACATCCCTATCTTATTGTGATACTAAGGGAAACACTTTTAACTTTTCCCCATTGAGTATGATGTTAGAAGTGTTTGTCATATATGGCCTTTGTTATGTTAAAGTATGCTCCCTCTGTTCCCACTTTGCTGAGTTTTTATCATAAAGGGCGCTGAATTTTGTCAGATGCTTTTTCTGCATCTATTGATATCTATTGATCATATCTATTGGTATGACCATATGATTTTAATCCTTCATTTTGTTTATATGATGTATCACATTAATTAATTTGCTGATATTGCACCAACCTTGCATCCCTGGAATAAATCCCATATGGTCATGGTGTGTTATCTTTTGAATGTATTGCTGGATCCGATTTGCTAATATTTTGTTGAGGATTTTTCCATCTATGTCCGTCAGGGATGCTGGCCTATAATTTTCTTTCTTTGTGGTGTCTTTATCTGGTTTTGGATTAGATAATGCTGGTGCATGTGCAGGCTTGTATTTCTGGGTGCCTGGGTGAGTGAGACTGAGAAAGGCAGGTTTGTGAGGAGTTATATAGCCAGACAAATGGAGACGGGCAGCCCTGTCTTGGGACTGGCAGAAGCCCAGGCATCGGAGAGAAGGGGCAGAGACTGACAGATGGAAAAGCCAAGAAACACAGAGACTCAAAGAGTCATCGGAAAAAATGCATAGCGATGGGGCTGAGACTGTCAGACACTTCGGGCTCATGGCCCAGCGTGTGCCAGTCCCAGAGAGCGAGTTCCTCACAGGGCATTCTGTGCTCCAGCAGCCACACAGCGCCCTCTCCTGGATGGCACAGGCCTGGCAGGCGCAGGGCCGGCCACCCTCCCGTGTCTGCATGGGAACCATTTTCTGAGCCTGAGGTTTGGAGGCAGGTCTGGCCTTCAGCCACCATGATGCTCCCATTGGCCTCCGCCCCCTGGCCTCCTCCTCCTGGATGTCAGGGAGGACCGCTCTCAGCAGCTGGTTGTCCCCGAGGTCCGACTGGGTCCTAATGCTGTGCCATCCTGCCCAGGGCCAGCCCGGGAAGCAGGGGGGATGTGAGACACTCCCCAGGGTCTCCATGCACAGCTGGGAAGGCGTTCACTGTAGGACACACCTCACCTAAGACGGGCACACCTCATCCACAGCCACCCGCACAGACGGAGTATTCGCCACCCTCCTTGGCCAGCAGAGGGCAGTCAAGTATCTTGTTCCAACCAAACCTGCCGATTATGCCCGTCTGCCAACAGATGTCAGTAAGGTGTTTTGAGGAAGCCATGACTTGTGCTAATTGACACAAAGGGGCCCGACCAGCCCAGACTTGGGGAAGGTGGAGACTGGGATCAGGAAGGTGCCCTCTAGAAGCCTCCATCCTGCCTGGGCAAAGGCCGGTGGTCCTGGACCCCCAGGTCAGGAGCTGCCCATTTCTATGAAAAGCATCGGATTTCTTCCTACCTCTGGACTCCAAACCTTGGGCTTCTCCCTTCTTTGCCCCCTCCCCTCACCCTCACCAATTAGTCATGGAGTCTGGCCGGGTTTCCTGATATTGTCCCCCAGTAGGAATTCTTCCTGCTCCCCAGGTGCAGGCCGGCCTCCACCATTCAGGGCACCCCTCCCTGGCTGGCCTTTGGGACGACTGGTTTGTCCCATTTCCCCCCAAAGCAGCCCTTCATCCCTTACACACAACTGCAGAGTGACTGCCCAACACCTCTTCCCACCTGAGCGTCTCCATTTATAAACTCTCAGAGCTTCCCGTTGGCCCAGAGTGTCAGTCCAATCACATCAGGCCGTGACCAGGGAGGCCGACTGGCTCTGTGGGCACGAAGGGTAGCCTGGGCCTAGCGTGGGGAAGGGTGTTCCCAGGGCCATGCTCTCTGGGATGTGGTGAGCCGCCCTGAAAGGTCACACATGGCAGGGGGCCAGCCAGATATGTTCAATGACCACAAAGTTCCCCAGGCCAGGGCTCCTGGGCTCCAAGTCTGTCTCGGAGCTTCCCTGGGTGGCTCCACACCACTGGGAGAGGACCGTGCTTACGGGACTCGGGGTTGGCTGGAAACAGGTGTTCTTCCATTTTACCCTTGGGGGCCAAAAACCCAAGTTTGAATCCTCATTCTGCCAGTTAGATGCTGTGTGCCCTCAGGTAGGTCTCTTGCCCCCTCTGAGTCTCCATTTCCTCATCTCCTAAATGAGGGTGATGATATCTGCCTCCCAAGATTGCTGTGAAGATTTTAACTTTTTATTATGAACATTTAAAAAAATATATTTTTATTGATTTTAGAGAGGAAGGGAGAGGGAGAGCTAGAAACATCAATAATGAGAGAAAATATACTCATCACCAGGCTTCAGCAATTGCCAACTCAGGGCCAGTCTTGTTTGCTCAGCATTCCACTTCTTAATCCCCTTTTTCCCCTGGACTATTTAAGAGCAAATCTCAGTCACATAATTATTTCACCTGTAAGTACTTCAGTATGTCTCTGTCAGAGATAAGAACTTTTTTTTTTTGCCTAAAAGATGACAACAGTACCATTATCACCTCTGACAAATTTATAACAATTATTTAATAATCTTAAGATCCTTCGGTTTTCCTTGACTGTCTCACGTCTTCTCACAGCTGATCTGTTTAAATCATTTGTGATATGCTTCTTACGTCCCTTTCAATCCATTACACTTCCCTTTCCCACTTTTTTCCTCATGTATTTATTGAAAAATCAGATAATTTCTCTGGTGGAGTTTCTCATAGCCTGGATGTTGCTGACTGCACCTCTGGGGTGTCATTTAACACGGCCCACGGGCTCACGTGTTTCTTGTAAACTGGTAGATAACCCAGAGACCTAAGCGGAGTCAGCTATGCAGGGAGCCTGCAGCTGGAGAGAGACAGAGATGCTGCCCTTGGAGGCAGGGAATGGCTGAGTGTTAGGGTTGCTCAGTGGGCTCAGCGTTTCATGGATGGAGTGGGAGCGTGGATGGAGAGCCCTGAACTCGTGGCCCCACTGAGTAAGCTCTCTGACTGGTGGCTTTCGCAACGGCCTTGGGACCCTGGGCAAGAGGACGGTGAAAGGCAAGAAGGAGTTGACCGCCCAGTTCTTGGATCCATTTGAGATGGCTCTGCGTGATCCATGAGTTGGGTAACCAATTCCTTCATTCGCTGTATGGGGTAGAGCAGTGGTTCTCAACCTTCCTCATGCCGTGACCCTTTAATACAGTTCCTCATGCTGTGGTGACCCCCAATGTCATTGTTACAAATTGAACATAATTAAAGCATAGTGATGAATCACAAAAACAATATGTAATTATATATGTGTTTTCCGGTGGTCTTAGGCGACCCCTGTGAAAGGGTCGTTTGACCCCCTAAGGGGTCACGACCCACAGGTTGAGAACCGCTGGGGCAGAGGGTCTTATCTAGGCCCTTCGTCTGCTCTGGCAAAAGCTGTGTCCCCAAGGCCGATTTGTGACCCAGTTTCCATGTCTGGTGAGTCATTTGTCAGGAGCTGTCACCCCTCCCTCACATTGGGCCAACTGAGCTGCTGCGCAACTTCCAGGAGCCATAAGCGGCCTTCGCTTGGCTCCGAGGGACCAGGGAGGGATGAGCCAGCTCCCAGCCCTGTCCCTGGCGTCGGCATGGCCCCTTGGGCACAGTCCCCATCCCTCCACCCCAGCGTGGCCGGCGGGCGCGGGGCAAGTCTGAACGCCCTCCCTGTATCCGAGCAGGTGCGGGAGCTGAGTGACGCCGAGTTCCCGCACTCCTTCCTGGTGTCCGGGAAGCAGCGCACCCTGCAGCTGCAGGCCAGGTGGGCGGCGGCTGCGGGCAGGGGGGGGGGGGGGGGCGGGGAAGTGGGAGGGCCCATCTCAACACCGTGTTCACTTTCCGAGCAGGTCCCAGGAGGAAATGATTTCTTGGATGCAGGTATCAGACCAACCCAGGGCCCCTGGGATTCTGACCCACCACCCAGGCAGAGGGGGAGGGCGGGGGGAGGGCGCATGCATGGGCGGGGCGGGGCGGGTTGGGTTTTGTGCGGGTGCCCGCTGCTCCCTGCTCTTCCTCGGAGCTGCCCTGGGGCAGTTTGGAGTCGCACCTGAGTTAGAATTGTGCTGCCTCTCGCTGTCTAGCTGGGTGGCCTGGAACAAGTCCCTCACACCCCTGGGCCTCAGTGTTCACATCTGTAGTCTGGGGTAATGGTTTCTCCCCCGGAGTCAGCCCGTGGGCGCTGAGTATCCCCGCCCAGCAGCTCTCAGCAGTGTCTGCGGGGGTGTGGATGGGTGGACTGATGAATAAGCCCTCCTGTCCCCCCTTTAACGGCTCCCTTGCCCCCTCCCCAGGCCTGCCAAGCAGCTATTGACCAAATCGAGAAGCGGAATGAAACCTTCAAGGCTGCGGTGCAGGGCCCCGAGGGAGCCGCCCAGGGCCAGGAGGTAAGGAAGACTTAGTGTTCCTGGAGCCACCAGCCTGGAGCCGCCAGCTGCCCAGGCAGCTCCGAGGGCGGGGGTGTCACCCAGGTGTGATTTGAAGGGACCAGGAAGCCCACCCACCCCAGCAGCACCCTGTCGGAGACTCAGTGCCAGAGGTTCCCGCCAGCAAACAATCCCCTTGGCGGCCTCCAGGCACCTAGCCCCAGGGAGGGCTCAGTCTCCTCCAGGCCCCTAGCCCCAGGGAGGGCTCAGTCTCCTCCAGGCACCTAGCCCCAGGGAGGGCTCAGCCTCCTCCAGGCACCTAGCCCCAGGGAGGGCTCAGCCTCCTCCAGGCACCTAGCCCCAGGGAGGGCTCAGCCTCCTCCAGGCACCTAGCCCCAGGGAGGGCTCAGCCTCCTCCAGGCACCTAGCCCCAGGGAGGGCTCAGCCTCCTCCAGGCACCTAGCCCCAGGGAGGGCTCAGCCTCCTCCAGGCACCTAGCCCCAGGGAGGGCTCAGCCTCCTCCAGGCCCCTGGCCCCAGGGAGGGCTCAGCCTCCTCCAGGCCCCTAGCCCCAGGGAGGGCTCAGCCTCCTCCAGGCACCTAGCCCCAGGGAGGGCCCAGCCTCCTCCAGGCCCCTAGCCCCAGGGAGGGCTCAGCCTCCTCCAGGCCCCTGGCCCCAGGGAGGGCTCAGCCTCCTCCAGGCACCTGGCCCCAGCGAGGGCTCAGCCTCCTCCAGGCACCTAGCCCCAGGGAGGGCTCAGCCTCCTCCAGGCCCCTGGCCCCAGGGAGGGCTCAGCCTCCTCCAGGCACCTGGCCCCAGGGAGGGCTCAGCCTCCTCCAGGCACCTGGCCCCAGGGAGGGCTCAGCCTCCTCCAGGCACCTGGCCCCAGGGAGGGCTCAGCCTCGCAGCCTTGGCTGGGAGGGCGCTGGGGGTGCAGGTTTGGGTTGAAAGCACCAGAGAAATGTAAGCCCTGGGGAAGGTGGAGGCAGGAGGGGGGGTCAGGGAGAGGATGACTCCTTTCAGACCTGAGCTCTGAAAGCTGGCTTGCTGGGGGGCTGTGCGGAGTCACTAGACTGCTCTTGGCCTCAGTTTGCTCACCTGTGAAATGGGAACGATAGTAACTGAGCTGCCCTGCGGCCTCGCCCGTTCAGTCCGCTCCCCGGGGGTGAGGCACTGGGAAGCCCACACGAATCCCGCCGAGCAGGTGGGCAGGGCCTGGGCTCCGGAGTGGGCAATAGAGGGTGATGAAGTGTCCGCCCTGCTGCCCCCAGCTGCAGTCGGAGGAGCTGGGCCTTCGGGCGCCACAGTGGGTCCGGGACAACATGGTGACCATGTGCATGCGCTGCCAGGAGCCCTTCAACGCCCTGACGCGCCGCCGCCACCACTGCCGGGCTTGCGGCTACGTAAGTGCCCCTGCCAGCACCCCCTCCCCCCCAACTAGCCCGCTCCAACCAGTGCAGCCCAGAGGGGCTGGCATGAGCTGCGCCAGGTGTGGGAGGGGCCTGTCTGGACCTCACAGTGCCCACTGGTGAAGCAGGACCCGCACCCTCCCCCTAAACTACGTGCTCAGGACACTCCCCAAAGTGACCCTATTAACTCACCTGCTCCCTTACCATGTCCCGAGGCCCCCAGACCATGGTCTCCAGTGTCAGGGGGAGGGGCATGCAAGCCCCAGCCCTTCTCCGGCCTTGCACCCACCGCACCCACCTCGTCAGCCCCACGCCTGTAACAATGCCCTCGTCCTCTCCTCATGACTCGCTTCACTAGCTGTCCTCTCCGCTCCTTCCAAGCCCTCAGCACTCCAGCATCTGAGTTCTGTAGCTAACGCTCCCGCCCAGCTTCGGCCTCAGTTTCCTCACCTGCGCAGTGGGGATGATCATGCCTGCCTCCAGGGCGGTAGTGAGGCCTGGGCTAAGGAAGGTGCCCCTTCCCTCTCCTCCTCCTTTCCTCCCTCCCCCAGAGCTCAGGCCCCTCAGGGGAGCGAGTCACAGGCGAAGGAGGAAGGGGCTGTCCCTCCAGGCAGAGCTCACCGGCTGTGTAACACCTGCCGCACTGAGCTGCTCTCTGCTGACATCACAGTCCCCCCTCCCCCCGCCATCCCCCCGCCCCCCCCCCCCCCCCCCGGACCTTAGTCTTAATGAACTCTGGGGATGGGGACCGGAGGCCAGCTGGGCAGGCTGGGTCAGGGAGGTGTCCCCGAATGGTGTTAAAGTGCAATCAGAACACACAGCGAATGTCTCGGACTGGGACACGCCTATGTGGAGACTGAAGAGAGTTACACCCCGGGTCCGGGGATTAGCTACTGTTCTCGGTGATTCACGTCTGTAAATAAGACTTGAGTCCATTCACACTTGGGATGTAGTAAGTAGTTCCTAAAAAAATATTTAAAGTAGTTAAGAAGTACAAACAGGCACGAAGGGTAATATAACAACCCGGGAGGCAGGTACACGGGAGCAATAAAATATCCTGACAACTAAATGAAATGTATGGTCCTGGATCCTGGATCAGAAACAAAAGCAGCTCCGGAGGTGGCTGCTGGGACACGGAGGGGCGGGGCTTGATGGGAGCCGCACCTTCATAATGACACTGTGTCCATGTGAAACCTCCTGGCAGTGAGTGTAGGCAGGAGCGTGCTCTAGTCTAGCTCCTGGGAGATCCCAGCTGCATAATTAAGGGTGAGGCGTCACGATGACTATAATTTACATTCAAATGGTTCAGAAAAAATAAAATACACATATACCGAGAGAGGTAAATGTGGCAAAAATGTTACCAGTTGGGGAATGGGTGGTGGGGGAGTATCATTGAATTATTCTTTCACCTTGGCTGCAGGTTTGAAATTTTTCAAAATGAAAAGTTGGAGGAGGAGAAAAGAAATACACACTAATAACATTTAACAATTACATCTCAATAAAAATAAAGTAAAATACCCCCAAGGTAGTCGAAGCCCCCAGTGTGCGGATGCGAGGTGCCCTTGGCCCGGCGAGGGTTCCTCCCGCCTGGGATACCTTTGTACTGCGTGAGTCATCCTCTCGGTGGTTGGGTGCCCAGTTTCTGTCTCCCGCCTGCCAGACGGGAATCCTGGCGAGGGCGGGGCCCTCCGTCCCCCGCTGAGCTGGGCACACCCAGGGGCTCACTGCGGACTAGCCCTCTCCCTCCCCTCTCTCTCTTGCCTTCATTTCCAAGCCCACATCCTGGACACACAGTGGCACCCCAGTCTTCCTGGAAGTCACGTCCTGTAGCACCCCGAGTTTTTTTCGAGCCTCAACATGCCTCTTTCACCCGGTCGCCCCAAGCCTGATCCACCCGGCCTTCTTGGGGCCTCTGCGTGGTGGAGTCACCAGGGCAGGTCTTCCTGGCAAAACAGCCAGCCCGTCGTTTTTGTACTGGAACAGGCTTGGCTCTGGGACTGAGCGGAATGCAAAATTTGCAGGAATCTTAAATCTAAACTGCGGAAGGACATGTCCTGTCGGTGGAGGGCCAGGTGCAGCCAGTGAGCCGTGCGGCCCTGGCAAGTGGCCGCCCCTCTGGCTACCCCGAGTTGAGGCCCCGCCTGGCTGCTGGGAGAGGGAGTGGGTGGCAGAGGGGACTGAGAGCACCGGGAGAAGGGGATCAGGCACAGGGGTGCAGGGAAGCGCTGGGGTTGACAGCTGCCTGCTCTCAGGGCATCTGGAGGGGAGAGAAGCCAGGCACCGGCAGAGGCACCGGCGTCAGCCCCTGGCTGGGGAGGCCCAGCCTGAGCTCTCCTCCTGCTGCGGGCTGCGGGCAGCAGGCTCTCCGCCTGAGCAGGGATGCCCCTCTGTCTGCCTTCCTCTCTGAGCCTCACCTTTCTTCCTCCTGCCCCTCCCCAGCTACTCTCCCCCGCTCCCCCACTCCCAGCCAAGGTACCACATGGTCCTCCCACCTCACCCAAGGCCACGGCCCCCCGCCCTCCTCCCTCAGGTGGTGTGCGCCAGGTGCTCCGACTACCGGGCTGAGCTCAAATATGACGCCAACAGGCCCAACCGCGTCTGCCTCCACTGCTACACTTTCCTCACCGGCCACGTGCTCCCTGAGGACAAGGAGGACAAGAGGCGGGGCATCCTGGAGGTGAGGGCGCCATCCTCCGTTCAGCCCAGGGCTGCTGGACTGCCACGTGCTGTGCGGGCACTGTCCTGGGTGTGGCCCGCCTGGCCACATTCTCCCTCCTCCCTCTGCCCACGACAACCCCTCCTGCCCCTCCCCAGCAGCCTGCTGGCCCCACAGGAAAGCAGCTTTGGGTCCAGGCTGTCACCCAGGCCCTGCCACCTTCCCTGTGTCCCCATCCAGTCACCGCACAGCCTCTCCCAACAGTCCCTGCTCACGCCCCCAGCAGATGGAAGGGGGGGGGGGGGTACCGATTCCATTTTACAGATGGGGAAACTGAGGCTCCAGGTCAGGGTCTCACTGCTGGGAAGAGGCAGATGGGAGACTCCATTCTAACCAGAAGGGACTCAGGGACCTGTCCCATGGGAACCCAGGCCCCAAGCAGCGACTTGCCCGCGGTCACCCAGCGAGTTAGGAGCCAGCGCCATGGCCTCCTCACAGCCGTCCTCGCGGCTGCCCTTGGGCCTGGCTGAGCGGCTCACCCCCTAGGCCCTCCCAGGTGCTCCCTCGCTGCTGGCTGTATTCAGCTTCGTGCTGCAAATACAGTGTGACCCGGCCTGGCACAGTGTGCCCTCTGCCCCCCTCACTAGAGGCCAGTGGGCATCCCACTGCCCCTGGGAGGGGAGAAGACCAGCCTATTCCAGCCGAACACAGCTCCCGGGCTTCCAGCTGGTTCCTTCCCATGGGCATCTGCCTGCCTTCCAATCCTCCCTACTGTGCTAGGTCCAGCCCCCGTCACGCCCTCACTGACCATTAGGCAACACAGCCCGCCCTGGAGAGAGGGGAGGGCCAGCCCCTTCTCAGGCCCTAATTGTGTTCCCTGGGGGAACTTTCAGGTGAAAAGCCCCCCAGCACCTGCCCCAGTTCAGGCTGACCAGGGTTTGACCAGCTCTGCCACTGGCCAGCTGGTGACCACAGGCCCATGATGGCACCTCTCTGAGCCTCAGGGACCAAGAACTGCCCTGCAGGGTGGCTGCAGGACCGGAAATAGTGGCTGTCCGGCTCCCGGAGCGACGGGGTCACACCGCGGGCTCTGTCCTCTGGTTGTAGAAGGGGTCCACGGCGGGGGCCGAGCGGAGCCTCATGGGCAGCTTCCTGCAGCTCGTCGGGGACAAGTGGGGCAAGAGCAGCACCCGGGGCTGGTGTGTGATCCCCCGGGACGACCCCCTCGTGCTCTACATCTATGCGGCCCCCCAGGTAATGCCCCCACCTGCCCCCAGGCCTTGGCCTTCTCACAGCATGTGGGGGTGGGCGAGGGGGATATTGTTGGCCCATACCTCAGATTTGGAGACTGAGGCCCAGTGCGGACATAGTTCTCTGGAGCCACAGGATTAGTGGCTTTCAAGGCTGGGCCCAGACTCCAGGGCACAACTGCTTTGTCCTCAAGGGGCAGCCAATTCTCCTTCCCCTGATGCCCTCCCGCCAGCCCCCCTCCCTCCTGGGTCTGTGGGAAGTGGGGGCAGGTGTGTGACTGTCTGAGGCAGCGGGGCCGAATGGGAGGACGGCGGCCCACGGCTCTCTCCTCCCTCCCAGGACATGCGGGCTCACACCTCCATCCCCCTGCTGGGCTACCAGGTGATCACGGGGCCCCAGGGGGACCCCCGAGTCTTCCAGCTGCAGCAGTCCGGCCAGCTGTACACCTTCAAGGCTGACACCGAGGAGCTGCAGGGCCGCTGGGTGAAAGCCATGGAGCGGGCGGCCAGCGGCTGGAGCCCTGGCGACCCCGAGGACAGGGACCTGTCTGACTGAGCCCAGCGGCCGCGCTCCCGCTCAGGCCTGGCTCCTGCCACGGCTGCCCCGTGGCCTCTGACCGCCACCCCACGCTGAGCCCAGTCGCTCTCTAGTTACCGGTGCCCAGGCCGTGTGTCCTGATTGGTGACCGAGCCTCCCGGTTTGCCCAGCGCTGAGGGGGATCCCGGGACATGGGCCTTTCAGTGGTAAAGCCGGAATGTCCGAGGTCACCGGGGCGGCTGGTCACCAGTGTGGTTCTCACCTTGGGCTGCACGTTAGTATCACCTGGGGCCTTTCACACAGACCCCTAGAAATAGAAAAATAAACTAAAAACTTGAAATGCCACCGCCTGTGGCCGTCAGCAAAGACTTCTGACTTCCTTGGTCTGGGATGGGAGGCACGGGTGTGTTTCAGGAGCACCCACGGGAGTCCACGTGCAGCCTGGCCTCCCCGATGGGGCAGAGAGCGAGCAAGGCCCCTGGCTGAGCACCTATCGAGTGCCAGGTGTGATGGTCAGCAGCAGCAGCACCATCACCACCATCATCACCACCATCATCAGCACCATCTTCCCGTCATCAGCACCTGCTGGGCCAGGCGCTGTGCTGGGAGCCTGACATGGATGATCTCCTTTCACCCTCAGGAGTAATGCCCCCATTTTCCAGGTGGGACACTGAGCCTTGGAGTGGTTCCATCCTGGCTCAGGCTCACACAGCTGGTGGATGCCAGGGCCAGGCTGTAGCCTGGTGCACGCAGATCAAGGCTCTCCCAGGCAGCAGAGCAATAGAGCAAAGCCAAGCGGGGGAGACAGGAGGGGAGAGGTGGGTGGAGGAGGGGAGGCAGGCACCTCTCTTAGGCCCCCTGGCTGGGGTGTGAGGCTGCTTTTTCATAAGGAACCACCAGGGGGTGGCAGTGGTCAGCAGGCCACCTGCAGCAGCCCCAGCCTGGGCCCGGACACCCTCAGCCACTTCCACCAGGTCCAGATGCTGCCAGCTCCTGCCCTTGCGGATGGCGGACAGTCAAGTCGTAGATCTTTGCCCATTTCCAGGCCCAGCACTCTGCCTGCTCCCAACCTGAGGCCGCCTGCCTCCTGGAGGGTGTTTTAAAGGCCCCAGAACACCTGCTTGGCACAGTCTCTGGGGACCAGGCTGGCCACAGGCCCATCCCCTCATTCAACAGTCTCTGCTGAGCATCTTCTGTGAGCCCAGGGCGGCTGCTGTACTGGGGCTGCAGCAGTCAACGAGGCAGACGGAAAGTTCTGCCTTCGTGGGGTGTGTATTCTAGTCGGGGAGCTAATCAGCAGCAGAAGTATGTAAATGGGGAGCGTATCCGGTGTGACAAGTGCTCACATATGGTGAAGAACCATCCTGGACTTTCCTAGTTTTACACCCGGAAGTCTCAAGTCCCAGGAAACGCCGCAGCTCCAGACAAACCAGGATGGTTGGCCTCCCTCGTGGAAGAAAAAGTAAAAGGGGAATGAGGGAGAATGGTGCGTGTGCGTGTGCGTGTTTAAAAGGAATATCAAGGAAGGCCTCACTGAGAAGTTGATGTTTGAAAACAACCTCAAGGAAGGAAATAAGCCCTGACCGGTTTGGCTCAGTGGATAGAGCGTTGGCCTGCGGACTCAAGGGTCCTGGGTTCGATTCCGGTCAAGGGCATGGACCTTGGTTGTGGGCACATACCCAGTGGGGGGTGTGCAGGAGGCAGCTGATCGATGTTTCTCTCTCATTGATGTTTCTAGCTCTCTATACCTCTCCCTTCTTCTCTGTAAAAAATCAATAAAATATATTTTTTTTTAAAAAAAGGGAAGGAAATAAGGGAGGGAGCTGTGCAGACATCTGGGGGAAGAGCATTCCAGGCGGGGGGAACAGCCAGTGCAAAGGGCCTGAGGTAGGAGCCTGCCTGGTGTGTGCAAAGAACAGTGAGGAGGTGAGTGGCTGGAGCAGAGTAGACAAGAAGGAGATGGTAGATGTTAGGTGATCCCTAAGCCAAGGTTGGGGTCAGGGGAGGCAGGTGGGAGGCCTTCAGAGGGCTGGGCGAGAGGGGAGTCATTGGAGGGTCTGGTTTGTTTGAACAAACCCTCCTGCTGCTTGTTGCAATAGACCAGTGATGGCAAACCTTCTGAGCTCGGCGTGTCAGCATTTTGAAAAACCCTAACTTAACTCTGGTGCCGTGTCACATATAGAAATTTTTTGATATTTGCAACCATAGTAAAGCAAAGACTTATATTTTTGATATTTATTTTATATATTTAAATGCCATTTAACAAAGAAAAATCAACCAAAAAAATGAGTTTGCGTGTCACCTCTGACACCCGTGTCATAGGTTCGCCGTCACTGCCATAGACCAAGGGGGCGAGCGTGGAAGCAGTTTGCAGGCTGTCGCAAGGATCCCAGTGAGAGAGGTGGAGGCTTACGTCAGGGTTGGAGCGGTGGTGGGGAGGGACAGCTTCTGGATTGATTGTGGAGGTGGATGGAAGAGACTCCCCACAGTGGATGGTGGGAGAGAGGAGGAGCCAGCGCTGACTGGGCCCTCTGACCTGAGACGTGGAGGGGGAGCTGCCACTGACCCGAGGTGAGAGACTGTTGGGGGGTGGGGGGGGGACAGGAAGGGAGCAGCACATCCATCCAGAGCTCTGCCGTGACGTGACACTCACATCCGCCGAGATGCCCTCACGGTCACGGCCAGCGGTGGGCATCTGGGCTCCGGCGCCAGGTCTGGGCTGGGATGTAGACGTGGGAGCCGTCATTCCAGAGATGGGGTTTAAAGTGTGCGTGAGACTAAAGGAAGAGGTCCAAGGACTGAGCCCTGCGCACCCCAACATTCTAACTACACACTCCACAACATTCTAGCTACATGCACCCTGACATTTTAACTACATGCACCCCGACATTCTAACTGCACTCACCCCCACATTCTAGGTAACTCACCCAAACATTCTAACTATACTCACCCCGATATTCTAGCTGCACTCACCCTGACATTCTAGACACTCCCCAACATTCTAGCTCATGCACCCCGACATTCTACATGTATCCTGACATTCTAACTGCACTCACCCCAACATTCTAGGTAACTCACCCCAATATTATTACACATTCCCCAACATTCTAGCTCCTGCACCCGACATTCTAACTGCACTCACCCCAACATTCTAGGTAACTCACCCCAATATTCTAACCACACATTCCCCAACATTCTAGCTACATGCACCCTGACATTCTAACTACATGCACCCCAACATTCTAACCACTAACCCCGATATTCTAGCTGCACACCCCCCGACATTCGACCTACATGCACCCCTATATTCTAGCTGCACTCACCCCAACATTCTACTTTTTTAAAAAAGAAAATGGAATTTATTTAAGGAAAAGTGGACAGGGGATGGGACTATCCAAAGCGAAGGGCTACACAGCACTGGGCCAAAGGGTACTGGGTCCAGGATGGCAGCAAAAATATACCCGGGACAGTGACACAAGGACGGCCCAGAAGCAGCAGGAGGAGGGCGTAGGCGGGGCTGCTCCAGCTCACTGAGGGGTCAGAGGAAAGGGCCTTGGAGACGGGTTCAGGGCTTGGCCTGGGCGAGCTACCGCTGCCCATGGCTCCCCTGGTTGCAAGTCTCATGGGGTCCCTTAGAGGTTGGGGGGTACATGCCTGTGGGGGCATGGAACGGACATGCTCATTGGAGGGGGAGTGTGCCTCACCTCGACATTCTAACTGCACTCACCCCGACATTCTAACCCTGAGACTGTACCCCAAGGAGACAGGCCAGTGTGACAAGACAGGAGAACGTGTAGAAACAAAACAAAAGGAAGACACACCACGACTGGAGCCCTTGTTTAGTTGGCATAGTCCCCCACCCGGAAAGGGCTGAGCGGGCGTGCCGCAGTGGCCACCCACCTACCAGCTGAGGACGTCCGGGTTATTCCCAGGGTGGGCAATTATGAATCAGCCGCTCTGGACTATCAGCATTCGTGTTCAGGTTTTGTGTGAGCACACATTTTTACTTCTCTAGGGTAAGTACCTAGAACTGGACCACGAGGTCGTGTGGCAAGCACATGATTAACTTTCTCGGAAACTGCCAAGCTGTCTGCATTCGCAGCAGCAGTGGTGAGCATTCCCATTGCCCGAATCCTTGCCAGCATTTGGCACGGTCGGGGTTTTGGTTGTTATATTTGTTTTTAATTTTAGCCATTCTGGTGGATGGGTACTGCTTACAGCCTTTTAAAAGTTTATGACTGGCCTTGGCTGGTGTGTTCAGTGGTTAGAGTGTTGGCTCATGCCCCCAAAGGGTCATAGGTTCAATTCCCAGTCAAGGGCACGTATCCTGCAGGCTCGATCCCAGTGGGCTTGTGCGGGAGGCAACCAGTCCATGTGTCTCTCTCACATCAATCTCTCTCCCTCTTTCTCTCTCCCCTCCTGCTCTCCCCTCCACTCTCTCTAAAAATGGGAAAAAATACCCTCAGGTGAGGATTAACAATAACAAAACGTTTATGACTGTATCAAAACATCACCTTGTACACGTTTAATCCATACAATTTTTATTTCTCAACTAGAGGCCTGGTGCACAAAATTTGTGCACTGAGGGGGGGGTGGTCCCTCAGTCCAGCCTGTGCCCTCTCACAGTCCAGGAACCCATGCTCCTTACCACCCACCTGCTTGCTGCTCATTACTGCTCAGATCGCTGCTCCTTAGCGCTGCCCCAGAGGCAAGAGAGGCTCCTGCCACTGCTGCTGGGCTCTCCAGCCGTGAGCCCGGCTTCTGACTGAGCAGCGCTCCCCCTGTGGGAGCACACTGACCACCAGGGGGCAGCACCTGCATTGAGCGTCTGCCCTCTGGTGGTCAGTGAGCATCATAGTGACCAGTCATAAAGGTCGCTTAGGCTTTTATATATATAGATTATAGCTCAATAAAGTGGGGGGGGGGGGGAGTCTATGAATGTAAAGAAATCGGGGCCCTTAGTAGGAAATCTTTTGTAAACTCACAATCATGTGAGCACCCACTATGTGTCAGGCAGTATCCTAACCCTCCCAAAGTCCTTCGGGGAAGGCACCCATGCTCACATCCCCGCTCTGCTGTGGGCACTGAGCAGTCCCTCAGCCTCCCTGAGCCTCCAGGGAGTTATTGTAAACAGAGGAAATGCCCCTTGTGGGAAAGCTCCCCGCCCCCAGGAGGGGCTGAACCGCCTGGAGTCCTTAGCTACCTTAGTCCTTCATGTAGCTGCACTTCTGGATAGTGTGTTCCAGCAGCTAGTGTGGCTGCTTCTACCTTCAGGGTGTACCAAATGGAGCCTTTCTTCACCCCTCACACCCCTCACAGACCACCCCCCTGTGCAAGCCACCATCATCTCGCTCCCCTCCCTCTTCCCCCTCCCCCTCCTGCTCACCACATCCCTCCCCTTCTCCTCTCCCTCCCCCACCCCCCCTCTCCTTCTCTTGATTGCAAGAGCTGCTCTCCCTGCTTCTCCACTCGCCCCCTGGTGGTCCTTCTGCAAACAGCCCCCAAGGAGTTCTTTTCAGCCCAGCGGGTGTGGCTCCGTTTGCTGAGTAGGGTCCCATGCACCAGAGATCACAGATCAGGCGCAGGTCAGGCACATGCCCGGGTTGCAGAGTGGATCCCCTGTAGGAGGCATGCAGGAGACAGTGGATCGATGTTTCTCTCTCATCGCTGTTTCTACCTCTCTCTCTTCACTCTCTGAAAAATATCACTACAAACATTTTTAGAAATAAAGGAGTTCTTTAAAATTTTTTTTTTAATTTTATTGATTTCAGAGAGAAAGGGAGAGGGAGAGAGAGATAGAAACATCAATGATGAGAGCGAATCATTGATCAGCTGCCTCCTGCACACCCCCTACTGGGGATGGAGTCTGAAACCCGGGCATGTGCCCTTGACCGGAATCAAACCCGGGACCCTTCAGTCTGTAGGCCAGTGCTCTATCCACTGAGCCAAGCCAGCCAGGGCTAAAGGAGCTCTTTTCTACCTGACACCCCAATCCAAGGTCCTGGTCCCAACCCTCCAGGGGCATCAGTTAAAACTCCACCTGATCCTCCCTCCCATGGCCCTGCAGGCCTTTTGGGATCTGGCCCCCGCTGCCTGTCGGAGCTCACCTCTTCCCTTCCCCATCCGCCTCTCTCAGGACACTCCCCTCAGAACCTTGGCACCTGCTGTTCCTTCAGCCTAGAAACTCTTCACCCAGAAATCCACACGGCACCCCCTCCCCTCACGCATGTCCCTGCTCCAACGCCCCTCCTTGGCGGGGCTCCCTGTCCACCTGCGTACCTAGCGCACCATGCTCTCTGGTCCCTGCCCCCGCTGCACTTTCTCAGCGTCTCACGGTCATCATCCAGCTTCGTCTAGCTTGTTTATATGATCAGTGTCTGTCTCCTCCACCAAAGCACGGAAGTTCCCGGAGGACAAAGCCGTTGTCTGCTCGCCGCCGCTGTCCCCAGCATCTGCCCCCGTTCGCGTCACTAGAGTTCTGAGACGGATGGATTGCGTGGCTCAGACTCAGCAAGGCGGTCACCTTGTTCTTACCCACCAATGGCTGCATCGATGAGGTCATGGGATGTTCATGCCTGCCCGCCCCCAGCACTGCCCCTCACGCCCCATCAAGAGGTTGTTAATTTTTGCCAGCGCACCACTGGGCCGGGGCTGGCACGCTGAGGAAATGAAGTCAGGCCACCTCGGCTCACCTGTCCGCATCTTGAGTTCCATCCAGGCCATGAGCCTTTCCCTCTCATTTCGCCCCCATGGGCCTCACGTTCTGCCTGGCCCAGCACCCCTAGGCCCGTGCAAACCGTGGGCTCCTGCAGGTGGCAGGCCAAGGCAGGGGTGAGGCACCTGCCTGCTGGTGCTCCTGCCTGACCCTGGCCGCTGCCTAGTCACCCCCTTCCTGTTGTCACCGGCTGGGCAGGAGCCGCGCGTGGACGTGCTGCGGCCGTTTCTGCCTCTGGGTTGTCCTCCTCACCCTGCATGATTCTCCTTTCTCCTCTTTGCCATTCTCCTCGTGTCTCTCTTTGTCTCTGGGAATAACAACAAAAGCTAACTTTTGATGAGCACTTCCGATGTGCTTTCCACGGGTCAGCCCATTTCTTCCTCACACCGGCTCCGTCGTCCAGATGAGACTAGGGAGGCACCGAGATTCGGCGACTGGCCCGAAATCAGCCGCTGGCAAGTGGGGAAGTCAGGGCTGGCTGGACACCCGGTGGCCGACGGCCTCTCTGGGAAGCAGCGAGAAGCACATGGGACTTGGAGCCGCGCGTCTCGGGTTTGAGTCCTGGCTCTGCCACCTCCTTGTGACTTCGCTCTCCAGGCCTCAGCTTCCTTCCTCATTCATGAAATGGGGTGACCAGCACGTGCCCAGTCCATTCATCAGGGTTTTACAGGTCAAACAACATAATGGACCGGCAAGGGCTCTGAAAATGGCAATACGCTGAGCAAGTGAGTATTAGTAAACGGTTTCGTTCTCCCGTTTTCATTTCCTCTCTTGCCTCTCAGAAGGGTTCTTGGTCAGCCTCAGCGGTGCCAGGACGCGCAGGGGGCAGCAGGCTCCCGTCGCTGAGGCTCCGTGGGACTTTTCCTCCGTCCTCCGCTGGGCTCTGATTTGTCAAGCTCTCGGGGACACGGGCCACCTCTCCCCTCCGTCACTGTGGTTATGCCCAGACCCAGAGGGCAGAGGCTCACCAGGCAGAGTGCATCCTGGTCTGACGTTATTTTTCTTTTGAAAACACTATTTTTAATGTATTTAATTTTTTTCATGAAAAGACATCACTTGCTGCCAGAACACACAGTAATATTTAATCTGTGGGTTCATGAACATTTAGGCTCTAATTCAAACATGAAGTAAGCCGTTTTAAAATCTATTTGCTAACGAATCATATTTTATGTTATATAGTTAACTTAGAATGAATTAAGTAAGCATTTTATGTCACTTGTTAAATGGTGAAAAGATGGCTGCTTTCCTTGATTTATTATAAATATTAAATGTAGTAATAAAACCTTATTTCATACCAAGAAAAAGACACCATTTTCTTGAAAGTACAACGTGAGACGAAGTGCATGTCTACGGTTTGATGGCTTTCCACATGTGTTCACCCACGTGACCACCTCAGACCCAGGCCCAGAACACTCCAGCACCCTGGGCTCCCTCGAGCCCCCAGAGCACTGACTGGCTCCAAAGTACGAGGGTAACCCCACCCCTCCCCCATCCTGCTGTCAGACACCCCTGCTTCTCTCCCAAGAGTCATTATTGCTGGTTTCTTATAGATACTTCTAAGGAAAGGAGATAGTGCACACACTCACACCCCCGCCCTCCCCCCCCGCCCCATGCATTATGTTATAGTCTATATTTTTCTCCCCCTTTTACACAACAGGTACTTAACTATGCAGTTGTTGTACACCTTGTGTGTTTTTTTCATGTAATACACCTTACAACATTAGAATAATTTAAGTAGCTATCAAGTTAATATCTTTACCATAAAGCTGTTCCTTACAAAAAAAAACTTGGTTTATATAAAAAAAAATCCATATGTTATTACCAAAATAATTCTATGTTCAGCCTTGCAGACCTCTTAGGCAGCAGGTTCTACTACTACATCAAAAAAATTCAATTCAATTAGGGAAATGTGATTCATGAAGTTGTTTGACACCCAATAAAGCATCCTGTGAGATTCTGTCTTACTGGTATTATCTTTTTCTTTTGTAGCTCTTTTTAACATTTATTTTTAGAGAGAGGGAAACATCAATTTGTTGTTCCACTTATTTATACATTCATTGGTTGCTTCTTGTATATGCCCTGATGGATCAAGCCCACAACCTGGGCATATTGGGACGATGTTCTAACCAACTGAGCTACCCGGCCAGGGCCTTCCTCTTATAGCTCTTATCAATAACAACATCCCGGGTTTATACCCTCAATAACGCATGAGCTCTAGATGACAGGTGTGAGAGAACCCCCCCAAAAAAGTGATTAAAATTTGGAGCATAAACTGTAGAATTTCTCAAAGGCCTAAAATACTGGCGCTTATTAAGTTGCGGTAAATAAAAGGGAAGAGAAATATTTTGTACTTTCAGGCAGATTATGCAGTTTTTCTGGGAAATTGGTCAAGAGAAGGAACTTCCCCAAAAGGAGGGCGGGCCCTGCCAGAGGGCAATTAGGAGGGCTGGGCTGGGTCGTGAGTTCCTGGAAGCAGGGAGGGGCCGGCCAGGAGCAGGACGCTGGAAGGTAATCCAAATCAAAGTCCTCAGATGCGTCAGCAAGGCCAAAGGGCATAACATAAACAGGGCCCCAAACCAGACACGGCCAGTGACCGGGCTTCTGGGCCGAGCTGGATGAGAATGGAGTTAGGAGCAAGCAGGGAGGCACCAGGCCAAGAGTAAAGCCAAAGTTCACTGGCCTCTGGGTGCGTGAGTGGGGCGTGCTGACCCAGCACTTGGACTCCGTACACCATCCTAAGATTGTAACAGCCATGACCTCCGACAGAATTACCCCCACCCTTGGTCCTTGGCAATGGACTCTGCTGTTCCTACTACCACCAGGTGGCATCTATGCCACCTCCCCTGGAGTCTGCGTTGGCTTTGTGACTTGCTTTGACCAATAGGATGTGGTAGGAGTGATGGTGTCCACCTTCGGAGGCTGGGCTCCCTTTCAGAATGTTTCTATCATCAAGTAAAGAAGCCCAGCATGGAAGACTGGAGGAGAGGAAGCCTAGGCCCCCCAACCACGCCACGCTGCCAACGGACTGCAGCTGCACGCATAAGAGAAGCAGAGGAACTCACAGAACCGTAAGAGGTAATAGATTGTTGTAAGTCATTAAATTTGGGGATGGTTGTTACACAGCAACAGATAACTGACACATCGCTCTACCCTATACATTTACAAAGGGCCTTTCATGTTGGGCAAGCTCAGAATTGTGAGACCCAAAGTTACAAATGTCTTATGTGTTAATTTATTACATTCTCAGAACCCCTTCACATATACTAAGTTAATCGTCATGACAATACAATGAGGAAGAGGAAGAGGGAATGTGGCATATCTCCCTTACACAGATGGGAAAACTGAGGCACAGAAAGATATGTGACTTCCCCAAAATTGATCAGCAAGTCAGTAGGGATGCTATTATGGACTGAATTGTATCCCCCCAAAATTCATATATTGAAGCCCTAACACACACACACACACACACACACACACACACACACACACCTGTGTTACTATATTTGGAGACAGGGCCCTTAAATAGCTAATAGTTAAATGAGGTCATAAGAGTAGGCCTTAACCTAAGAGGCCATGCACAGATAAAAGGCCATGTAAGGACACAGTAAGAAGGCGGCTGTCTGCAAGCCAAGGAGAGAGGCCTCAGGAAAAACCACACCTGTTCACACCTGGATTTCCAGGCTCCTATGAGAAAACACATTTCTATTGTTAAAGCCACCCAATGTGTGGTCTTGCATTATGGCAGCCCCAGCAAACAAATACAGATGCTGAGCCCTAACCGGTGTGGCTCAGTGGATAGAGCATCAGCCTGCGGACTCAAGGGTCCCAGGTACGATTCCGGTCAAGGGCATGTACCTT
Organism: Myotis daubentonii; assembly: GCF_963259705.1. NCBI lineage: Eukaryota > Metazoa > Chordata > Mammalia > Chiroptera > Vespertilionidae > Myotis > Myotis daubentonii. The sequence continues at coordinate 91,670,072 of NC_081845.1, read as the reverse complement.
GGTTGCAGGCACATCCCCAGTGGGAGGTGTGCAGGAGGCAGCTGATCGATGTTTCTCTCTCAACGATGTTTCTAGCTCTCTATCCCTCTCCCTTCCTCTCTGTAAAAAATCAATAAAATATATTTTTGTAAAAATACAGATGCCAATAGTCAAATTTAGGTCTTCTACTTTCTTAGAAGGAATTTTCTTAAGACAATAAGATACCATTTCTTGCATAACAAATTGGCAAAGATTTTTTTTTTTTTTTGGCAAAGATTTTTGAAAGATAAACTTAGTAGCAGTGAGGGTGTGGAGAAATGGACTTTCTCAATCACCACAGGTGGGAGTCTAAATTGGTACAACTTTCTAGAGGGAATTTGGTAATCATATCAAAGGTCTTAACAGTGTACTTACCATCATTTTCTCCTAAGGGCAAAAGACTGAACATGACCCATGGCAGGCTGTATTTTCTAAAGATGGAAGCAGCAATAGGTCCCATTTCCCATGCTCTTCTTGCAAGGTGATGTTGGCCCTCCTCCACTGGGAGGTGGGGTCTATTCCCTCCCCTGGAACCTGGACAGACCAATAGAATACAGTGGAAGCCAAGGCACGTGACTCCCAAGGCTAGCTGCCACCCCGGCCCCCTGGACAGCCCACGCCATGGGATACAGCCTCCTGCTGTGAGGACGCTGAGCAGCTCTGCGAGGTCCGTGTGGAGTGAACCGAGGCCCCAGCCCACGGCCAGCACCACATGCCAGCTCCACAAGTGAGGGATTAAAAACCATCCTCAGGCCCAGGTGACTGCAGGCCCAGAGGCCCCAAGTGAGAACTGCCCAGCTGACTCCTACTCAAATTTCCGACCAACAGAAACCGTAGAAAAAAGTACATTTCTATTGTTCTGTCAACTGCGTTTCAGGGCAATTCGTTATACAGCCATATCTAATACACAACCTATATGTCCATCAATAGGGAACTATTTAAGTATATTACAGTCTGTGCATATAATGAAACACTGGGCAGCTGTTTTTAAAAATACTTTTTAAAAATCACACATTTTTATTTATTGATTGATTTTAGAGAGAGAGAAAGAGAGAGAGAGAGAGAAAGCATCCATGCATTCATTGGTTGATTCTTATATGTGCCTTGACCAGGCACTGAACCTGCGACCTTGCATATCAGAGATGAAGCTCCAACCAACTGAGCTACCTGGCCAGGGCAAAGAAGTTTTTTATGTACTGACATGGAAAGTTTTCCAACATCATTTTTTAGATGAAAGCTGCCAAGTGCAGAATAGTGTATAGAAGATACTACCATTTATGAAAAAAATTGTGTGTGTACATATAGACATATCTATATTCTAAAGGCCCGGTGCATGAAATTTGTGCACAGGCAGGGTCCCTAGATCTGGCCGGCGATCAGGGCTGATCTTTGGGGGCAACCAGTGGGGTGACTGGGGGCCTCCATTGGCACCCGCATTGGCTGGCCTGGTGCCACCTGCTTGCCAGCCCCACCCCCCACTGCTGCCACCGGTTACCTCCCTCTGTAGGGTGACAGGGGGCAGGGGGGTAGGGGGATGGCGGGGGTAGGGCAGGCCCCCACTGGCATCTGCCTTGGTTGGCCTGGGGCCTGTGGGCTGGGGGCAGCTCCTGTGATGAGCGTCTTCCCCCTGGTGGTCAGTGAGCATCATAGCGACCAGTCTTTCTACCAGTCAGTCGATTTGCATATTAGGCTTTTATTATATAGGAGGATATGTGCATATGCATAGTTATAGAGAATGCACACTGGACAGACAGCTCACACTATATATATATGTGCACGTATCCCTGAGGAGGACATAAAATGCTGGTAATAGTGACTGCCCAGGAGAGATCAGATATGGGTAGATGCCTTTCAAATTTTGAACCAAGGGAATATATTATCTACTCAAAAATAAAGTTCAAAACTTTTAAATAGTGCTTCCTCTTCAACTCAGATATTTTACTTGTAGGAATGTACACTTAGTAAATGATCATGACAAAGATTTAGCTATGAGAAGTTATGAAATGGTCTGGTATAACCTTATCTTTAAAGTAAAACTTACCATATAAATGTAGATGGACATGGAGATTAAGACACATGGAGAAATACAGAGAGATACAGAGACCAAAATGCTAGTCAACAGTGGTTATCTCTGGGAGATCAGATTATCATTCATTTTGTTTTCTTCTGTTCTGTGTTTTCAACAACAAACATGTTACTTTTGTAAAAACACAAATGTTAAGTTTGTCCCTTTTAATAAATATACATGGATGATCCTACAAATAGCAGCCCCAGGTGGAGAATTTGAAACTTTGTTGTTAGAGACACAGTTTTTCAAGGACAAAGATTACCAGACTTGTACTGCTGGGTAGAGAGAGCTGCCCACTCAGCATTTTGGTCACAGTGCTGACGCCCTCCCAGCCCGCTGGCCAGGGGGGCCGTGCCCAGAGGCTGCGGACCCAAACCTCCCCTGTTCAAAATTGGTAGGCCAGGGGACTCCCGGACTTCTAGAGGCAATGCAGCTCTAAGGCATGGTCTTGGACCAATCTCCAGCCTGCTTTCCAGAGCAGACTCACTGTTTTCCCTTCCGCTGCAGGTAAAAATCAACTGTTATGGGCTGAATGGCCCCCCCCAAAAAAAAAATTCAGAATGTGCTGTATTTGGCGATTTTACCTTTAAAGAGGGAATTAAGTAAAATGAAGCCACTAAAGTGGGCCCTAATCCAGTATCTTATATAATAAAAGCCTAATATGCTAAGTGTCCGGTCGGCTGGTCGCTGTGCCCCCCGCTGGGACTCAGAAGCTGGAGCTTTGCCGGTGCCGAGTGACCAGGGCGGCCAGACACAAGCAGGATGTCCAGTTCAATTTGAATTCACACAAGCAACAACTGTTTTCGCATAAGGATATCCTACATGTTGCTTGTCTGCAATTCAAATGTAACTGTGTCCAGTGAGGCCCCCCCACCGGATGTCCCCTATCCTGGGTCTTTTGCCCCCCCTCCCGTGTCCCCTGTCCTGGGTCTTTTGGGGCCCCCCTCCCGTGTCCCCTGTCCCGGGTCTTTTGGGCCCCCCCTCCCGTGTCCCCTGTCCCGGGTCTTTTGCCCCCCCCCACCCCCCCCCCCCGCAGCTGCGAGTCACACAGTGGGGACCTCTAGGCAAACGTTTCCGAACGGAACAGCATCACGGGTTAGGGAAATCCCCTCACCGTCCCCATAACGCATGTGTTGGCAAAGCAGAAACCCTGCCTGCGAGAGGAAAACAGAAGAGGTGAGGGGGTTCCTAGCATCCCGAGGCGGCTTCAGCCTGCTCCTGCCTCCCGAGGGCGCCGCTGCTCTGAGATCCCGGACTGGGGACCAGACCGTCCCAACTGCCCCCGCACCCCCAACCAGGGGGCAGATACTCCTTCAGGCGTTTCTGCGAAAAGGTCTGCGGGAGGAGTGGCCCTGGGGCTGTGTGAGCTGGGCAGGTGCTTGACACCCCCTCCGGCATCCCTGTGGGGGTTACAGGAGGAAACGCCTGGCAGGGAGGGGCCCATGCCCGTGCTCCCCACCCGGGCGGCCACTGTAACCGGTGAGGACCTTTCTTTACCCCGGCCAGCGGGAAGGCAGGTCCTCAGTGCTCTGTGCTCCCAGAGCCTGGCCTCGGGAAGCCCCCCGATGGGCCCGGCCACTGGCAGGACTCGGCAGTGAGCCCTGTCACCTGTCATCTGGCAGCAGGCCAGGGGGCAGGACTCAGAAGGCTTTGGTTTTGGACACCCCCCCCCACGTCCCGAGGGTGTGTGAGGGGCCTGGGGGGGGGAGGGAGTGGGGGGACTGGTGTGTCCCTGCGTGGGGTAGGGCCCTGCCTCTTCTGGGGAAGCTGGGCTGCGACCCGGGTGGGGAAGGCCCTGAAGGTCCGCTCTGCCCGGCACCGGCTCTGGCCCTGCCCGGACACCCCGCTTCTTGGAAAGAAACTGAAAGCCGAGGAGAAAGGCCACTTCCCTCCTCATAAGAGGAACTCGGAGGCGCCCTGGCAGGAAAGTCTCGGTGGGGCTTCTCGGAAGCCGCGGCAGCTGCTCTACGGAGGAAAACCGCAGCCCGGCGGCCGCTGGAGCCCCATGGACAGGCCCGGCCGCACTCATGCCTCTCTCAGCACCCCACCTCCTCTTTGCCAGTCTTCATGCCGCCCCGCTGCCCAGGTGCCCTCCCTTCCCCCCAGCAGCCCCCAACCAGGACCATCCAGTGTCAGGGTCTAGGGCCCTCCTCTCTCCACCACCCACCACTCACCATGGGCTCCCACCCTCAGGGAGGCGCTGCCCCTCCAGCAGGCCGGCTGGGGCACCCGGGGGCACAGGGAGCCGTGTTTGGAACAGGTCGCATCCCCGGAGCATCTCCGCTAGCCTAGTGGGTTGAAGCGAGGGCATTTTCTGGGCACCCAGGGTGCTGAACGGTGACTGCTATGCACTTCATTCATTCTAGACTGGACCCGGCTTCTTTCTCTCAGGGGAGTGGGGTGCCTCTCCCATCCTGGGCACACGGGCAGCTGCTGCAGAGAGGGAAGTGCACAGGGACAGTCCCAGCAGGTCAGCCCGGGAGCCCTGAGCCTCAGCACAAACGTGTCCGTGGGCGTGGCACTCGGATCTGGCCCGGGCACTCCTCGCTGAAAACCTTCCGGGGTTCCCACTCTTCCAGGGCTGCGGTCCGGGTGCGAGACCCTTGGCACTGGGTCCCAGCCCTCCTCCCCCGCTCCTGTGGGCTTTGCTCTGATGAGCCTCTGCCTCCTCCACTCAGCCACCCGCTCATGTGATAAGACCCCGTGGGGCATGGATCTGGGGGGAGTCTTTCCTGCTCCCAGTGCCAGTCCAGATGGGTTAGGAGCTGCCTCCCTGACCTCACCGGTGCATCCCTCCCCAGGTGCATCCTCACCAACATCACCTGGTGGCTGCCTAGTCCCTTGACCATCACCCAGCCAGTAGGCACCCAAAGGGCAGCGACTGTGGGCTTGGCGTATCTCAATGAACATTTGATGAGTGAACTTAGTTCTATCTACCAGGCTGTGTGTCCGAGAGCCCCACGTGCCCACAGGCCCACCATCCGCGTGTGGATGTGTATCCCCGCTGCGGTGGGAGGAGACAGCGCAAGGCTGTCCTGGTCTTCCTGAGCTGTGTCTGGGTCCCTGCATTTACCCACCAGCGTCACTGACAAGTTTGGACAGCAGGTGGCGCTGCACCCCTCCTCTGTGTTCATCCTGATGGACCCTGTCATTACCCGAGCGGCCTCAGCAGGCACACAGGGCAACTGGGGCTGCCTGGGTCTCCTGGGGAATCAGTCTGGTCTTCCGATTGAGCACCCAGGGCTCTGACCCCACAGGACCCAAACCCCAGTTCAACCCATGCCCATGCCACTCTGTATGCCAGCACCCAACTGCACCCCCCAGGAAAGCCTGAAGTCCAGGCGGCTGCAGAGCAGAGAGGTGAAAATAAAAACATGTGCTCAGAGTTCCAGCTCTGTCTCTGGCTGGCTGTGCGACCGTGGGCAAGTCTCTTGACCTCTCTGAGCTCATTTTTATGTCTGTTAAATGGGGATCATGGCAATCTGCGAGAAGACATAACCCGTGCGGGACATGGTCACAGCGGGGCTGCACTGTAAGGCAGTGGTTCTCAAGCGGTAGCCCTGGAGGGCTCCTTAAAATACAGGCGTGGGCATCCCCTCCAGATTGTCAGACTCGGTAGCTCTTCCGTGAATTTGCGTTTCTATTGAGTTCCCGGGTGGTGCCCATGCTGCTGGTCGCTTTGAGACCCACTGGCTATCGGATGCTCACACGCATCAGGGAGACACACAAGGCTGGACACAAAGCAGCCGGCCTCCTGTGACGTGGGTGGAAGGAGAGGACATGGAGGCCAACTCGGAGGGCTGCAGGGGCGCACGGAGGGGAAACACAGCCTGCGGCCTGGGGAGAAAGAGGGGCCCCCGCGCTCTCCCGCCACAACGTCAGCCCCGCCCCCTGGGCAGCCGGTGGCGGGAGGAGGCAGCCGGGCGCGGGCGCTGGCGGGGAACCAGGCCGGCCTCCCTCCACGTGGCCGCCGCCTTTCCCTGGAAGGGATGGGTCGCTGGTTTTCCTCTCCGGCTTGGCCTCTGCTGTGCTTCCTCAGTTCTGGGAACTCACATTTCCTTTGTCTTTCTTGTTTTAATGCTGCTTTTTCATCAGATTATCGTAAGGGTAACGCACGCTCGTCTTAGAGCGTTATCACGGGGCGGCAGAGGATGGAGAAGAGAATGGACATAGCGATCCGGGGGGCAGGCCGTCGGCCGCAATCGCGGTTTCTTCCCTCGGATGGATAGGCGTCTCCCGCGCACGGTTGCAGCCACTTGACATGGTCGCAGGCGCTGTCCTTTTGACACGAGCTCTTAGGACAGAGATGTGGGGGCCGCGCAGCGATCTGAGTGCCGCTCTCGCCACAGGAAGCACAGTCTGTTCCAGGTGACTCACCGGCCGACTTCCTAGGAAGGGCCTCACTGGGTCAAAGGGCATGAAAAGTAAACACTTAGGGAAATACTAACAAAGTAAGTGTAATATCCATACACGGAGAACTTCAAAACGATGTTTTTTAAAAGATCCAAATAAATGAAGAAACATACCGTGGACTAATTTGGAAAACTCAATATTCCGGAGCTGGCGATTCTAATCACATTGATCTATAGATTCAAATGCAACCCTTATAAAAATTCAAGCAGGGTTGTTTTTGTAGGAATTAGCAAATTAATATGCATGGTGTCAGGTGGGTGCTAGACTTATCAGGGTGATCACTGCATAAGTTATAAAAAAGTCTAATTACTTTGTTGTGTATCTGAGACTAACAATGTTGTATATCAACTGTAATTGAAAGAAATTGTGTTTTTTTTTAAAAAGAAAGAAATTAGCAAATTAATCCTTAAATGCACTGCACATAAAAATGGAAAAGACCTAGAATAGCCAATATAACTTTGGGGGGAAAATTGAAGGATCCACATTACCTTATTTCAAAATTTACTATAAATAACAGTAATGAAGAAAGTGTGATATTGGTATAAGGACAGACATATTGATCAATGGAACAGAATAAAGACCACAGAAATATATATACAGTGGGGCCTTGACTTATGAGTTTAATTTGTTCTGAGACCGAGCTCGTTAAGGAGCTCGTTGACTCAAATTACTCTATCAACTCAATGCAAAAAATCGGCCGGGAGACAGCTGGTAACTCAAAAAACTCGTTGGTCCGGACACTCTTAAGTCAAGGCCCCACTGTATTTTTTATAAAAGGACTCAATGCATATGGACAGACGGCTTTCCAAAAAGGTTGTTCTGTTGAAGCTCCCGCCAAGGGTGCAGGGTCATGGCAGCTGTAGGACCCATCACAACACTTGAGATGGACCAAGGAGGCTCAGGCAGCTGCAGGGAGCGGCGGGGGGCCCAGCCCCCTCCAACCGCCTGTCCTCCTGGGCAGTCAGGCCCAGCCGTGCTCCAGGTGAAGGACCTGAAACTCAGGCCGGATGTGCCCCGGGCAAGGCTGCCCTCCTGTTCTTGGAGCCAGGGTCGTCCTGACCCCTCACTGCCCCTCATCCCTCATGCCCAGTCTGTCTGCAAATGCTGTAAGGCTACCTTCCAAACACATCTCAGATGTGACCACTCCCCACCACCGCCCTGGCCCATCTCTGCCTGGGTGACTCAGCAGCCCTCGTTATCTCCCCCCAGTCTTTGCCCCATGAGAGTCTGTCCTCCGCAGTAGGTGGAGAGATCTTTTTAAAACAGGTCAAATCAGGGTGGTCCCCAGCTCAGAGCCCTCCAGTGGCTCCCATCTCACCCTGAGTAAAAGCAAGGACTTACCACGTATGACCCACAAGGTTGTCAGGGTATGTGCCTCCCCTATTACCTCCCTGGCCTCACTTTCTACCACTCCCTCCCTCACCTACTCGGCTCCTGGTGCTCCTCAGAGCATCCGAGCACATGCCTGCCACAGCCTCGTCTACTCAAATGTCATCTCAGAACAAACCCAAGCAAATAGGACTATCTTTTTTTCTACCTTTGCCATGATGTATCTCAGTCACTATCTCAACTGCCCACCTCCCTCAGCCCTCAGGCCTTGGAATCCAGGTGGCCTGTGACTTTGCCTCATGTCTGTAGCCCCAGGTCCAAGCTCAGGGCCTGAAACAGAGCAGATGCACCAGACGAGGTTGATGGACGAACGAGCGAATGAACAGGGTGGGATGAAACAGGACCTATTTTGGAAGGTACTCCTGACCACTCTGTCTAAGACAGCACCCTGGCCATCTTCATTCCCTTCCCCTGAGTCACATGTGTCATTACTGCCTGCTTTCCCGCTGGAAGAAAGCCTCCATGAGGGCCATACTCTGCCTACAGTGTTCACTGCTGTACCCCCAGCACCTGAGGTACTGCCTGGCGCACAGTAGGTGCTCATGGAAGCTGTTGAATGGATAATTGAGTGAAAGGTGTCACCATCTGGGTGCGTGGTTTCTCCTCTAGACTGTACCTGTGGCCAGCTTGTGGACAGCACCCAGCACATAGCCCAGGGGTGGGCAAACTTTTTGACTCGAGGGCCACAATGGGTTCTTAAACTGGACCGGAGGGCCGGAACAAAAGCATGGATGGAGTGTTTGTGTGAACTAATATAAATTCAAAGTAAACATCATTACATAAAAGGGTACGGTCTTTTTTTTTTTTTTAGTTTTATTCATTTCAAACGGGCCAGATCCGGCCCGCGGGCCGTAGTTTGCCTACGGCTGACATAGCCAGTACCCGTCTAGTGTATGAATATATGGTGTGGGGGGGAGGGGGGATGTGTGGGAGGCAGGGCCCGAGAGACCACTGATGCCGAGACTGGAGTTCCAGATGAGCCCCTGGGCCATTCTCAATCATCGAGGCCTGGGGCTAGTCACTTCACCTCCTTGAACCTTGGTTTTGTCATCCATAAAATGGGCATGATGACACCTGTGCTGCCTGCATTACAGGGCTGTGTGAGGATTAAATGACAGATATAGGTCAGCAAAGCGCAAAGGCAGCCCTGCTCAAGCTGCAGCTTCGCTCTGAGGGCCCCCCCCCCACTCGCTCCTCCGAGCACCTCTAGACTGTGTGCCCTCGAGTGCGAGGCCAGGCCTCTTCATCTCTGCATCCATCCGCCGGGCACTGTGCCTGGAAGCTGGGCAGTGCCCCTTGGGCATCTGATGACTGATCAACAAATACATTTGTTGACACCTTTAGCCAGTTACCCTGACACGAATAAATCAGGTGGGAAGCTCAGAGCCTGACCGAGGGCTGGGGTGAGGCCACCCAGCTGGGGCTCTGGGTTCTGGGGCAGAGGACCTGCTGGGGCCTCAAGTGCGCCACCTGGGAGACAGGGAAGGAGGAATGAGGGACCGGCCTGCTCCCCCTGGGATGGCACCTGGCAGCCTCCTCCCCAACATCGCCACAGTGGCCACATCTGGGCTGTAGGGCGGAGGCCTGGCTACCCACCTGCATTCCTCGCTGGTCTGCCCATGACCTCATCCCAGCCGGCAGCTGCCCACGGGGCGAGGCTTCGCCCCACTCTGCAGATGAGGACGCGGAGGCTGGCGGAAATGATGCCCGGTCCCATGGCCTCGGGCCCCCCAGAGGGAGGTGGCATGTGGCCATGGAGGTCACTTCTTGCGTCCATCGGGCTTAAACACCCCATTGATCCTCTCCTCACCCTTCATAAACTCTGGTCAGCTGGTCGGCTGGTTGGCTGACTCCCTAGGGCTGCCCGAGGTGCCCTGGGTTTGCCAGGCTCGGCTGCCTCTCCCTCCACCCCCCACCCCCCCGCCAGGCTCCGTGACCCAGCAGGGCTAGCTGACAGACAGGCCCTGCCGGGAGGGGCGTGGGACGAAGTGAGCGAAACTCCTTTTAGGAAGGAACTCCTGTCAGAGCCAAGGCTGAGAAACCAGCCTCTTGCCAAGACCTGGGGTGGGGAGCCCAGGTGAGGCGACTCAGCCCTCAGGAATGGGTGGGGTCTTGAGGGGAGGCTCGCACTTCCTCCCGCCCCAGCCCAGGGTCCTGTTCAATCCTTACCGAGGAGTTTCCTGGCGACAGGCAGTGACCTGTCGGCCGCCCGTGTGGGAAGCCGCTTGGCGTGGCCCTCACCACCTCGTTAGGGTGACTCACCCCAGACTCACCTGGCTGTCAGGGACCTGTCCCACTCCCCCCAGAACCAGCTCCGCCGGCACCCGGAGGGGCAGGGGCCTCTGTTCTCCAGCTCCCCATCCTCCCTGGCACCCAGGGCAGAGCCTGCCTGGCACACAGGCAGCAATCAGAATTCATTCATTCATATTTGTTCGCTCATAGTTAGTGAGCACCTACTGTATGCCAGACACTGTGCTAGATGCGAGGGATACAAGGCGAGCCAGGCAAACCCAAATCCCTGCCCTCCTGGAATGCACATCCTCACCGGGAAAGTCCGACTGTAAACAAATCAGTGAATCATACAAGCTCTCCAAGAGAAAAATAGAGCAAGAAAGTGTGAGATAAAGGTTGCAATTTTTAATAGGGTGTTTGGGTGGCCCTCTCTGAGGTGATATTTGAGCAAAGTCTGATGAAGATGAAGATGAAGGAGGGAGCCGTGCAGAGAAGGGAGGGGAGAGGCGTACCAGGAGCAGCAGGTGCAAAGGCCCTGGTGTGGGAGTGCAGGGGGCGGGTATTCCCGGACCAGGGAGGAGGCCCGCGGAGCAGGGGCAGAGCGGCTAGGGGAGCGCAGCGGGCGGTGGGAAGATGGAGCAGAAGAGGCGGGAGTGGTCTATAGTCTGTGCAGGGTCTTAAAGGCCTTTGTAAGAACTTCGGCTTTTACTCAGCTGAATTTTGTCAAAATGCTCCCAAATCCCCCTGTTGTACCCCAGACCAGTCCCCCAGACTTCTTCTGCCTGGCTCGGAGCTCAGAGAGCTGAGTCAAGGGTCAGGGGTGATTTCCCTGGGAAGGGTCTGGAAGGATGAGTTGGGTTGCCTCCTGTGGAGAATGCATGAGGAAGAAGGTGCCTGTTGGGGGAAAAGTACCCACCCTACAGGGATGAGTGGAGAGAGGAAAAGAAGGGAGCAGAGGCTGAAAGAGGAAGGTGAGCCCAGTAAGAGAGAGTCTTGCCCAGCTCTCTCCCACCCCCAAGCCTGTCTTCCCAGACTCGTCTGGGACACATCCCACCCGACACCCTGTTCCAACCTCTCTCAGCTCTGGGCCTCTGCACATGCTCTCCCCTCTGCCGGGATTCTCTGCTGCTCTCTGCCTGTGAGCTCCCACTCCTCGCCAAGTGGTCTCTGAGTCTGCAGAGCGGAGCTCCTGCCACAGCCCAGCGCACCCCACTGAGGGGTCTCATTCTCCTGGAGACCATGGCTGTGGAGACCATGGCTGTGGACCACGCTGGCTCTGCTCACCTTCACGTCCTCAGAGCCTGACATGGAGCAGGTGCTGACCCAGGCGAGTGCCTGCACAAACGCTCGCTAGGACTCGGACGCCTCAGAGGGTCGGTCTGGAGCAGAGTAACAAGATCAGACTCACATGTGGGGAAGGTGACTGTCACTCAGGGCATGTTGGGGCTGGGGCGGCTGGGGCTGGGGCGGCTGGAGGAGGGTAACTGCCCAGAGGCCGCTGCAATCGTCCAGGCAAGGGCCAGAGAGAAGTGAGGAAGGGCAGAACCAGGGTGCCAGCGGCTGGGGTAAGAGGAGGGGCAAGAGCGAAACATCCACAGGACATCCGCCTGGGCCTGGGCGCGGCGAGGAGGCGGGAGTGGCGGGCGAGGTCCAACTTTCCCTCTTTTATTTCGTGTCCTTCCTTCTGCCCTGACCCTGGACAGAGATCACTCACTCAGACAAGATCGCGCAGTGGTGACAAGCATGAGCCTTTGGGGCCCGACTCGGGGTTCAGATCCCATGGGCGCCACACGTGCTGTGTGACATCGGGGAGGTTCCTCGGCCTCTGGCCCTCGGTTTACCCCCCCCCCCGTAAGGCAAGGATGACAAGTGAGAGTTAGTTGCTGCATTTTATGATTCGAAGAGCCCCATTTTCACAGTTCTGCCATCCGGGTGAATCTTAGAACCAATGGCATGGCTCGCACTCTTCAGTGGCACGTACATCACGGTGAATCTGAAGACCCGGGGAGCCTTGGGTTTGATGAGACACAAGGTACATGGAGAAAGCAGTCCCTGGCCCGACGTGAGGGCTGAACAAATGTTAGCTACTGCAATTCTGTCAGCATTTGCTCTCTGAGCACATCGGTAACCAATGCCCCATCAGAATAAAGAGGTAACTATACGTTGGAGCTAAAACAGAAAAGAAGCTAACTCATAAATAGAGATAAAGGTGAAAACATTTTAGTAATTCTCCCCCCCCCGCCCGGCCCCCAAAACACCCAAAGCCGAATGCTTCCTCTGAAAGATGCCGTGGAATTCTGCCCAAGTTCCAGGGAAAACTTCAGGAATTTCTCCTTCCCGGTGGGGGCCAGGGCTCCTGGCTCCCTGGCCAGCAGGGGGAAGCAGGGCATGTCCCCGTGACTCAGGGTGTTCCCTGCGTCCTTGCAAATTTCCCTGAGTCACCGTTACTCACTGCCCACAATCAGGGCTCTGCTGCCTTCTGACCAGGAGACCGATGCCCTGGGATCAAGGGCCGCCCTCAAACAAAAGTGCCATTATAGCAAGTTCGGCGCCCTGTGGGCGTCCCTGCTCAGCAGAGGAGGGTGACCCTCGCCGTCTTATTCTTGGCCTCCTTCCTGGGTTGCGTTCCTGCCTACTGATCTTGCAAATCCCTGGCCACTCGCCTTGTTTTCTCTCCTCGCTTAAGTACATGTCTGGGAAAAGCCGCCACCCCCACAGACCCTGCTGTGTGTGGAAATGGTGACAGGCTTGGAGGAGGAGAGCTGGTGGCTGGTTCGAGGAGGCTCCCTCTGGACGAGGGAGGGAGAGCTGGCCCAGGCAGGCGCTCTGAGGTGCAGCTGTTGGGGGCAGTGACACCCCCAGGGCCAGTCCTGCGTCCCTTGGCCTCGGCCAGGGTGCCCACCCAGCTCTTCTCCTCTCCTGCTCCGACCGCGTTGCCCTGTCCGGCTCCCACGCGTCTCTGGGGACAGGAGCAGGCTCCCGCCTGGGGTTGGAGGCTGTGAGCCTGGGCACATAGGAATGTGACCGCACACAGGCAGCGGGCACGTGCTGGACTGACCGTGGGGAGGTGGGGGTGAAAGTAGCTCCCGCCAACGTGCCTGCTCCCGTGAGCTCTCAGCCAGATAGGAGGCAGGAAAAGTGTGCCTGGGGCACTCTTCCAGGGAAAGCGAGAGCCTGAGGGTCAGCAGTGGGTCTCTTGGAGGCCTTTGGGCAGGACGACTGCCCTCTCTCCTGGGCCCAGACCCCAGGCCAGTGCTCTTCCAGGGCCACAGCCCAGCCCTGCAGCCCTCGGTCTCCTGGCAGCGTCACTCCAGACCAGTCCCCTCACGAGCTGCCTGGAGCCTCTCCTTGGGCTGGGCTGGCGTAGACACCAGGATGGGCCCCAAGCCGCAGGATGCCGCCTCCCACCCCCATCTGCTCTGGGAAGACGGCACTGGCAGAAGGCAGGTTCCACTCAAGCCCAAGAGCCACAGGAGTCCTGAACATAGGGGTGACATCAAGAGGGGGCTGGGAGCAGCGCCCGCTCGCCATCAGCTCCGCACGCCTTTATTTTATGTAAAGGCACTTTGCAAATGCTGCCCCAGGCCTCCTAACTCTGCTCCCCAGCCTTCCCCACCTCAATATTGAAGTTCCTTGTCCATTACAGATAACTTCCTGAAGGCAGGGTTGGTCGAATTCACCTTTGATCTCCTGCCCCTGGCACAGTTCTGGCACATAGTAGGCATGTCATGAACATTTGTTGCATTAAAGCACTGTGTGAGACCTCACCAATGCCTGTGTCGCCTGGGGTGACAGGCATTTTTATTCCCATTTACATCCCCATTTTAAATATGAGCAGATTGCCCGGCCGGCCTGGCTCAGTGGTTGAGCATCAACCTATGAACCAAGAGGTCACAGTTCGATGCCCCAGCTGTGGGCTTGATCCCCAGTGTGGGGCACACAGGCGGCAGCTGATCGATGATTCTCTCTCATCATTGACATTTCTCTCTCTCTCTCTTTCTCTCTCACTTCCTTCTTCTCTGAAATAAATAAAAAAATATTTTAAATGTATCCTCTAGTATATATATATATATACTAGAGGCCCAGTGCATGAATTCGTGCACGGGAGGAGTCCACTTGGCCACCCCCAATCGGGGCCTATCGGGCTGGGCTGGCCAGGGGGAGGGGACACGGGAGGCTGGCTGGACGTCCCCACCCCCTGATTGAACTCCTGGTTGAGGGGACAATCTGCATATTAGCCTTTTATGATATAGGATATGAGCAGGGAGGGTAATAGCCTTTTCTGTGGTCCCGCAGTTAACAAGTAGCAGATCTGGGTTTTTAAGCAAGGCCTGTCAAACCCAAGAGCCTTCACTCTTGACCACTGTATCATACTGCGTGCCTACAAGGGGTGCTTAGTGAACAACAGCTGTTTGATAAACAGTACTGATTCACGACAATTCATTGAGGTTGTGTTTTTGTTCCCATTTTACAGATAAGGAAACTGAGGCTCGGAGAGTTTCCATCGCTTGCTCAAGACCACACAGCAGTGGAGGCTGATCGGGTTTTGACCTGAGTCTTCTGACTATACAAGCTGTGATGTAACCACAACACCCTCTGTCTCTTTTGGGGGAACACTGTGAGGGCTGGTCAACTGCACCCCTAACAGCCTTCTGGTGTTCTCTTTCTGTGGAGCCAGCCTCCTGTCTGGAATTTTCTCTTGCCCGTCCCTTTCTCCTGGGCAGCACCGGAGCTTTCAACCCAGCCTCCCAAGTGCAGAGACCTCCTGTGGCTGTGCAGCGCCCAGTGCAGGCCACCTCTGTCTCGAGGCCTTGCCCCCAAGTCCCTTCAACAGAGCCCAACAACCTGGCTTCAAGCTCCTCAACAGGGTCTTCACCAAAGGTCACCTTGGGAGAGATGTCAGGAGCAAGATGACAGCGGTGAGAGGCCACCGAGAAGGGTGGCAGGGCATCCGCCACCCTGGCAGGTGCCTTGTTTCCTTGGTAGCATCTTTTCAGCCAAAGCAAATATAGTGGCAGTCGTGGCCTGCTCGGCACTGCACGCGTGTCCTTCTCCAGCCACGGGCCCTGGAGGACAGCTCTCAGCTGGTCGCAAGCACTGGCATCCTGCCCAACTTGGCTCGGCTCTCAAGATCACAGAGAACACTGTCCTTTGACCAAGGCTGGGTCAATCCCGCAATCAGACTCATTAGAAGCATTGCTGGGGTGGGGAGAAGAAATTTCAATAGTGTTGCAAAAAGAGACCTGTTTACCTCACCCCATGAGGATGGCTACTCTTTTTTTTTTAATATATATATTTTTTCATTGATATCAGAGAGGGAGAGATAGAAACATCAATGATGAGAGAGAACCATTGATCGGCTGCCTCCTGGGCACCCCTTACTGGAGATCGAACCTGCAACCCAGGCATGTGCCCTTGACCGGAGTTGAACCTGGGACCTTTCAGGCTGCAGGCCGACACTCTATCCACTGAGCCAAACCAGCTAGGGTGAATGGTGGGATTGTAAAGTGATGCAACTGGAGAACAGTATGGAAGGTCCTAAAAAAACAAAAAAACAAAACTCCCATATGATCCAGCATACATTCCATTTCTAGGCACACACCCAAAAGAATTAAAGCAGGGTCTCAAAGAGATATTTGCACATGCATGTTCATTGCAGTGTTACCTCCAATTCCACCAAGAGGGGGAATGTCCATCTAAATGTCCACCGAAGATGAATAAACAAAATCTGATCTATCCATGCAATGAGATATTACTCAGCCTTCAAAAGGAATGGAGGCCTGACACACGCTCCATGGACAGCCTGGAGGGTGCTGTGCTGAGTGAAATAAGCCAGGTGCAAAAGGACAGACACTGCGTGGTTCCACTTACGGGAGGAAACTGAAGTGGTCAAGTTCACAGAAACAGAAAGTAGAATGCGGTGACTGAGAAGGTGGGGGAGGGGAAACTGGGAATGGTTATTCATGGGTATTGAGTTTCAGTTTTGCAAGATAAAGAAAGTTCTGGAGATTGACTGCACAGCAGTGTGAACTTACTTACCACTGCTGAAGTGTACACACTTAAAAAATGGTTAAGAGGGTAAATTTGTATTTTATCGTAATTAAAAATAACTTTTCCAAAAGCGGGGGGGGGGGGGGTTGTTGATTTCCTCGCTGTAGAGGTGTTTATAATATTGCCCATGGCGGTCACTTTGTATGCATCGCTTTCCTTCATTCTCACCGCGATGTCATGTGCTGGGCGTCCCTGTTCCTTTTTCACAGCCCCCGAAACTGAGGCTCCGTGAGGGAACCGACTGAGGGGAAGAGCTCCCGTTGGTACTCAGGTTTGTCCACCTGCAAACCCCCGCCCCGCCCCGTCCCAACCCACCAGCTGAGTGTCTCCTGGCTGAAGCCCCCCCATCACTGACAGAAAGAAAATGAACGTTTAATGCTTGGTGACGACCCGGCATCTTCCATTTCTTGACTTGCTGGGGAATTGAGCTGAGCACTGAGCAGGCGTCATGAGTGGGTAACAAGCACTTGAGAACTCAAAGCGCCAGGATGGGTTTTCACAGAAAATACCATTTCAGCAGGTGCAGCTCTCACAGCGTTTCCATATACATTAACCGATTTGCTCCTGATGGAGCCCTGGATGAAAGGCCTCATTATCGTCTCCATTCTACAGAGGAGGTGTGATTGACAGGTGTCTCAGCCCTCCCCCCTACCCCCACGCCCCCCCGAAGTCTGTGGTGCTTTGGCAGGCGGCCTCATAAAGTTAGGGCCCCGCACCCTCTGGCTCAGGGCTCTCTGTGTACCTCGTGCGATGCTCACCTGCTGACCGAGAGGGCGAGCCTTGGTCTGTCTCCAAGGTCAAGTGAACGCCTGACAGCCGCGTGAAGGCTGGAGGCGCCCTCCTGAGATTGCAGTTGCAGCCCCGATTCTCAGCCAAGTGAGTGAAATGCCTGGGCAGTCCCGGCCCGGGACAGGGCTGGTCAGAGGCGTCAGGCTGGAGTCCAGGTAAGCCGGGAGGCCTGGCAGCTGGCAGAGGGCATGGAGGCACCGATGGGGTCAAGCTCGGAGAGACAGCTAAGACCTTGACTTTGAAATGAGCCGGCTGCCCAGGTCTGCTGCCCGGGGCTCAGAGATTTGCCCGGAGGGTTCAAAGCGGCAGAGTGGAGGCCCAAGGCGCCTTGCTCTCGGCCTGTTTCCCACCCGTGGCGAGTGAGCGTGGGGGCAGCCCAAGGTTCCTGGCCCCAGAGTGAGGGTGGTGGGCGGCCTGCAGGTGGGGACAGCAGGATGGCCACCCAATGGACAACCACATGTCTGGTCCTCTCATTATGCCGTTTTCCCCTGATGACAAAGGTATCTTGTGTTCACAATAAAAAAAAAATAAAAATTGAAGGCTACCAAAAACCCACACACCAGCGATGCTCTCTTCAACTGTAAAAAAGACAAAGTTAAAAGGCAAATGCCCTGTCACCCCTCCCCCACACGCCCAGAAGTCGTCTATGGTGACAGTTTGACAGCGTTTGTTAAGACTCCTCTCTCTCCTTCTCTTCCCTTTGGCGGGAAAGCGCAGTGATTTTTCCCTGAAGGGAAGCAAAAACTCCGTCACTGCTGTCACTGACAACATAAATGTCCATAATTCCGTTTAATATGTTGGTGATGAGGTGATCCGTCTGGGAAGTGTCCTGGCCCTGTCCTCTCTGACTCCTCTACCTCCCCCTCCTCCGGCACCTTCACCACCTCCCCGCGAGGGAGACTGGAGGCCGCGCTGCCCGCCGCCCGCCCGCCACACCGCCCTGGTAGGTGGCTGGACTCCACATTCCACCAGTAGAACGTCAGACCTTCAGTGGAAAACTGCATTTTCCCGGAAAACACAACTCTCCCTCCTGGGAACCGTGAATCCTTCAAGTGTGTGGAAGGGAAAGGAGTTGGAAATTTCTGTTCTGAGGACAGGATTTGGTTGTTTGTTTGTTTTTTTAATATTCATGGGTGTGTGTTTTTTCCCGATTACAAAAATAACACATTTGTTGTAGAAAATGTAGAAAAAGAGCTTAAATAAGAAAACAAAATTTGCTCATAAAATATCACTCAGCGATAACCTCCCCTCACATTTTTACACGAAAATCTTCTAGTCTTTTTCCTGTGTAAGTGATACATGCGTAGGTGAGTGCACACAAACGTATTCACACACACACACACACACACACACACACATAATACCAAACTGGCACTTTCCTTTACTACTATCCCGCGTCACTAAATATTCTTTGGTCACATGACTCTTAATGCATACGTGCAGGCCATCATAGAAATACAGCAACTATGGGTAACTGACATGTTACCCACAGCTGACAGGCAGCTGGCTCTGTCCTTTGGCCAATGCTGCAGTGACCACCTTGTGGAGAAACGCTGTGTGCAGTTTTAGGGGTTTTTAAAAGATTTTAAAATTAAGTTTTAGAGAGAGAGGAAGGGAGAGGGAAAGAGAAACATTCATGTGAGAGCGGAACATTGCTCGGCTGCCCCCTGCATGCCTCCCACCCGGGATCTTGCCTGCAACCCAAGCATGTGCCCTGACCAGGAATCCAACCGGCAACCTTTCCGTGCCCGGACCACACCCCACTGAGCCACGCGGGCCAGGGCGTGTGCGGTTTTAATCACGGGATTGGGGAGCACACACAGAGGTGCCAGAGCCTGGAGGCAGGGGTCATTGAGAAGAGGGTGTCTCCCCCAGTGAAACCTGCAGCACGTGGAGACCGGGGACACCACAACCTTCCCAGACTGCACAGCGTGGCCTATGGCTGGCCCTGCTGTGTGGCACGTGAGACGTGACAGGCAGGTGCTGTTTGCCGGCCAGATGACTGCTGCAGTGCTGTCTGCCCTCTATAAACATAGCTCACATTCTGCAATAGACTGGCACCGCTCTCTCCCGGGGCAAGCCACACCCACAGCCCCTGGAGGCACAGCTGGCACTGCTGGGCATCGGAGCCCACGCCCTGGCTGCAACGCCCCGGCCAAGGTTTGGCCTGACACTTACCAGTTGGCTAGCTGTGCAGAGGGGCCTGGAGGAGGGGTGGCCCAGCCTGGAACTCTGCCCTGGGGGGGCCTTGGTGTTGAACAGTGGCTCGTCCAGCCAGCTTTCTCCCCCCGGACGCGTGAGGAGCAGAGGACCACTAATGGGCAGCAGGCGAGGACTGCATGAGGCGACGGCAGCGAACAGGAGCCAGGAGGCAGCAGAAGCCACGAGGCAGCGTCACAGGCGGGTTGGTGTGAAGGTCCAGGCCTCCAGCAGGAGGGTGAAGCATGCGGGGGGGGGCTGCTCCCTGCCTGATGAGACCCCACCAGGCTCCCCCACTCCCTGCACAGCCTCGCCGCTGGAAGTGACCGAGCGGGCCGGGGTTTCCCGAGGCCTGCAGAGCCTCACTGCACATGTGGACCGCACTACAGTCACACGGTGCTCTCCCAGGCAGTCTCGCATGCAACCCCGGGGCGGAGAGAGGCTCATTCCCCCTGCACAGAGGGGGCACTGATGTTTAGAGGGGATATGAGTGCGCTGGCAGGTCAGGCCCACGGGCAGAAACTCAGAGCCAAGTTTGTGGACCCCACACGCAGGCTGTTCTCACCACCCCCGGGGGCCTCCCTCCCTCTGAGCTGCAGCACAGGCCACCAGCCCTCCCTGTCTGCAGGGGAGGCAGGCTTCCTGTGTTGCCACTCATCCACTCAATTTGATGTTGTAATTAATGCATGAGGACTGGGCTTGCAGGGTTTCTTGTCCATAGTGCCGGGCAGGTGTGAGCAGACAGTAGGTGCTCAGTAAATACTGATGGTCCCAAATGCAGTTTTTCAAAATTCAGAGGCGCAGGTCCCACCGGAGAGGACAGAATAGGCCTCCTGGCAACTTTGCAAACTTCCTCTGGGAGTCCGGTCACATTCCAGCTTGTAAATCAGGTAGAAAGGGTGCCGATTCAGCTGCTTCCACTCTCAACAACCCAGCCATGAACCAGGAAATAAGCAAAAACATGCAAATGAGCAACCCAACCGAATCTCATGCGAGCCATGTGCAAGAGCTAACGCCTGTTTGTCAAAGACACAGCCCTGCTCTGCACCTAGAAACCCTGCTTCACCCAGAATGCTAACGAGGCGGGCCACTTGGCTTCTCAGCCCACAGGGTGTTGGAAGCAGGCGTGGGAACAGCTGTGAGGACCTGCAAGCTGAAGGTTTGAGAATTAGCATTTTAGAATACAGTAAGTCCTCAACATCCGCAAGAGGTTTTGCGACTTTGAATGAAACGGCATGTAACAAAACCAATTTTACCATAGGCCAATTGATATACACCAGCGTGACGTTCCTACGGCCTCTCATTATAACAAAACGGCATTGAATGAGAAATGACGTGCTATTCGAGGACCTGCTATGGCTACACACATCAGTAATCATAACAGCGGCCTGACTTGCCAAGAAAAGGCTACATTATGTGCACCAGGAGGATGTACAATCCACTTCAGAAAGGGCTTCTGAAGAAAACGGGTCTGGGTGTTTAAGAGGAGAGCTCCGCTACCCTGAAAACTCCCCAGGCGCTAAAAAGGAGCTCAGTGCCCACCGATCCCCCCCACCCCCCCCCCACCCCCGGCCCCCGCTCTTGCCTGAGAATGTTGTGTAGTAAATAGTTAACAGCATGAACTCCTGGACCCAGGCTCATCCAGTTCAAATCCTGGCTCTGTCTCTTCTGAGCTGTGTGACCTTGGGCAAGTCACTTAACCTCTCTGTCCGTGTTTCTTCATCTGTCAAATGAGGATAACAGTCGCACCCACTCCCGGATGAGGTACATAGAGCGCTCTTGTATAGGAGAGTGGCGAAAGCAGGGATTGGGTCTCATTCAACTCTGTCTCCAGCTGTCCTCTAGCCCCTCACTCCTAAAAGTGGGGTCCAACAGCAACTGGGAGCTTGTCAGGAATGCAGAGAATCACCCCAGGGCTATTAACGCCAAACCAGCACCTGAAGAGTTTGTGTGCGCATTGGAGTGAGAGAAGCCCTCCAGGAGTGCTGCCGGGTGGGCGGGATGAGGCAGCATTGTGCACACGGGTCCCAGGGCGTCAGGACAGAGGACGGGGTCAGGGCTGCTCCCCAGGAAAGGAGAGGAACTTGGAACCCAGGAGAGACCGAGTGTGGGAGGCTGGGCACTCAGAGGACTTGGTTTGGGCACTTTCCCGGTCTCATGTGTGACTGGAGGGGCTAATGCTCACCTCCCAGGGTTGTGACCAGGGTGAGCGATAGGACCTAAAGCGCCTGCACAGGCCTCTATCCTGCGGGCTCCCAGCCCCCCAGCCCTTGCCTGTAGTCCTGGGTGACTCGCACGGTTTCGGGCCCACGTGGGTTCAGAGCTTTCTGTTCCATCGGAACAGTCACACGCTGCACGTGCTGACGGAACAGAACGCCGGGCAGGGCCCGGGCAGCCCCCTAATTAAACGCAGCAAAGTTTCTGCGGCGGAACGTATGAGCAGCATGAGACATAATAAAGACTTTCAATAGCCTGACGTCAGGGCAGACGAGATCTGTGGCCAGATCAGTGTATATCAAGCTTATTTTTAAAAGTCTGGTTTTCAGAGCGTTTGGAGTTCGGAATTACAGACAAGGGAACGTGAACCGGATGACAGAGGAGGAGTGGCAGCCCCGTGGGGACCGTGCCAGCTGGGAGGGGGTGCCGGGGAGCGCCGAGCGGCTGTTGTCTGCAGGGCATGTCCACACGGGGGAGGAGAGGGCAGAAAGCGAGCCATCAGAGGCCTTGAAGACCGAGGGACCCTGACACAGGCAGCAGGAAGTCGCCAAGGTTACGGCCTAAGCAGGAGTGTGACCTAATCAACGACAGAGAGACAGCGGGGTCAGGCTTGCAAACAGGAAGAGGGAACCCTGGAGTTACCCTTGGCCCCACTCCAAT